>NC_056741.1:1677600490-1677630490 GCF_019279795.1 Protopterus annectens
TAAAGGCTTGTGGTGCACAGTGTGTTTACGCATGGCTCCCTCATTTAGTAAGTGGCCTTGTTTGCTACATTGGCCATTCATAGCACATATATATTCTTTTTGTTTTTTTACCAATTATGTCTTTTAATGTTAACATTCTCATCAGTCCTACATTTCCAGCTGAAAAGTGAAACAAATCAAATATACTTAAAACAGAGGCTGTTCCTTCACAAGAATATTTCCTTCCAGTTTAAAAGGTTTACATAACTGTCCAGAGATGCAAGCCATAGATGTGTTGGAGATACTTTTTACACAGTTCCTACATTTCCCAGGGAGAGGAAATCTCATCTTCAACAGTTTTATCAATGTTAGTGTCCTCCAAGCAAAGTTGGGATACATCCATTTGAAAACAAATGCTGAAATTGTTCCAGCAATTAACACTATAATACACATAGGGTTATGGTGTTATTATTTTCTTTACAAACGTCAGGCTAGTCTTTCTCAAATGCTTCAACATTTCACTGCTGACTATGTTGCAGACCTGAAGCCTCAGTATACGCTAAATGGGAGCCTGTATCGTGCAACAAGTGGATTATATATTTTAGCTCTGAAAAGGATGTCTCAGGTTGTTTAAAGGACTGTAAACTCTCAGCAGCCCATAATTTGACTGGCAGTTTAACTCATAACAACTTTGGACAATGAGTATTGTAATTTTGAATTACTGTTATTAAGTGACTGTTCCTACATTTGTGTGCAAGGCATAAACCCAATCCTCAAGACAAAATTAAATCACCTCTATATAATCTGTAATAAATATTGGGCAAATTCAATTTACTTAATCTTTCAGTGTAAGGAAGCTTTTAGGAACCTACCACCACCTTTACAAAATATTACTACAGTATCTCCAACCTACTGATATGTTTAGCAGTATACATATGTACAAGTGGTTGTACTATACCCAGTCTGGGATCTAATTACAGAGGTAATGGGACCTGATGGGTTTCCATATGACATATTCTGAAATATTGTTCTTGTACAACACATCCTACTCCTCTGAATCATACTAACATTAGAAGCAATATGTAATTATATATCAGATATCCCTCCCTAAGTCCAAAGTTTGTGATATACTAGCCACTAACAGCATCATTCAGTGTCTATGGAAAACAATAGTTGTGACTGCCAAAATGCATTATCAGTATTTTTTATTGTTAAATTGTATTATGTTGCCACTGTCCCAAGTAGACAATCCATCCAGCATACTTTGTTATTCCCAGTGGTCATCTACTTTCCTAACTAAGTTATGTTCGAGTCATCAAGTTTAGCTAACCGAGTCTGGTTAATAATTGGCATTATTTATATGAAGATATCACAAAATAAAATAATGCACTGAGCAGCGAGCCCTGCATTACCCCTCTGTGACTTGACTAGAGTCTTTGCAAGAAATTCATTACCCTAATTAACCTGGTAACCTCTGTGACTTAACAGTTTCTTATTCATAATATGACCTAATAAGAAATTCATTACCCTAACTAACCTGTTAACCTCTGTGACTTGGTGGAAATGCGAGTGACGTGGTAAAGTGGCCATGACTTTGGTCAGCTGTAGAGTGGACCCGAATTTTTAATGCTGGTATTGTCCCTTTAAAAAAGGGTGGGAGGGCTTTCACTTGCTTTGACTACAAGGGAAGGAAATGAACATTTTATAAAGAACATGCTGATTCCAGACAGCTAAATCCATACTGGAAGCATATTGTAGGGAGAAAAAAACCTTAAGAATGAGTTAAACTGAAAGTGAGGGTTGACTTTTCCTTTAAGCACACCAAGCTAACAATTTTATGTGGCTTCCTGGACTGTAAAACATATGCCTACTACTGAAAGTGGTTGCACTTTTAATAACTGTAAGTATATTCTTGCATATGACTGAGCAGCACATTCTTTTCATGGACAATATAAACACATAACCTTGTAAGCAGCCTAGCACTACTCTTATTTTTGGTTTGCGTTGCTAAACTGAAACTCTCCAAAACTCATTTTGCAAAATAACCACCAGAAGTGGCCTACTTGAAAGAAGGATATTTTTCATGGTCTGCTTTAAGGAAGGATATTTTTTTTGCTAAAATGAACGCAATCAGCATTTCCAGTTCAGGCAGAACACCTTCACCTACCCAGACAACAGTGCCCTTACACCTTTTACTTTGCATTATCAACTCCAAGACTGATACATCTTGGAGAAAAAGGACACCACTGCAGCATTCACCTATCTCAGTGATTCCTGAATCAGTATATTGTCTTTTGGGGTGGGGTGTGCAATTTTAGTCTTCATTACCTTGTTGGAGAACCCTACACAGTTCTTTATATTCCATTCTAATTTTCTTGAGTTCTTCCCTACCAAATCCAGTTTTCATATTATTCTTTCATGTGCATATAATCCTTTTATATTGTACAGTGTAACTGCAAACACTGCTGAGTGTGACAATATACTCTCAGAGGTAAGGGTGTGCAGGGGCCACAACCCCACAACATTTAAGGTCAACTTTCTTACTTAAAAGTAAGACAGTTTCAATAATTATTAGATATGGTGGGTTTGCAATTGATATTATAACCCCTCAAAAGTCAGTTTGACAAAATGTATAAAGCTGGCAACAAAACATTTTGTTGTAGTATTGAACTGATGGTTAAGAAGTGAATGTAAAGGTTATACAAAACTACATATAGTGGTAAGTAGTACATTTTATATTTAAACTAACAGACAGAGAAAAACCTAGAGACTTCATTCTTTTTATTCAGCAAATACAATCTGATAACTAGGATAATCCAAGAAAAGATGGAAATATATTTGAAGGAAAATTGAACTAAAAAGTAGCTAGTACATAAAAGGGAAATAAAATAATAATGACTTGATACAGAATTTTGTGAGAGTTTTAGAAAAAAGTGATGAAAGGCTGTTACATCTACAGCTGTAGTGAAAGTCTATGATTGTATTCGACAGAGTTTTAATTAAGAGTTTGAGGGATTTTGATATGCAAAGTGAGTACATGAAATGGTAGACAAATTGATATAAGGACTTTTTATAGTGAACTAGTAGCAGATTTATCAGCAGTAGCATGAAAAAAGTAAAGTAATACAAACAAGCTAGAAATAACCATCAACAATCCTATTTTCCAGACACCTTTTTATGAATTAAAGAAAATGTCAGGAACAAATGGATCTGTGCAGATATCAGCAGTGAGCAGAGTATGGGGGGATAAACAGATAAAAAATGAAAAAGTCACTGCACAAGAAAAAGGTGCTACCATGCTGTTAAAGGGCAGTGTTATGTTTCATGGATTCAGGCTTAAGATGATGACATAATACACTTCTCTCTAAGAAGAGAAAAGAGATGGAAAAGCTATTCAGAAAAAAAAATGAATGAAGCATTGCAAAGTACTACTGTAAGGGGAAATAAAAAGAAATAAATAGTAATAAATACAATGAAAATCTTTTGCAGTCTTGAGTATGCAAATTTGGTTCAAAAGGCAGGGGTATGAAAAAAGTACAGTTGTGTACACTTACCATAAATGTAGATGTTCAAGTGTATTCACTGTTGCAGTCATTACATTTGGGTAATCTGCTGGAAGGTTGCCCTCAGTTGGCCTGATTAA
The DNA here is from genome assembly GCF_019279795.1 of Protopterus annectens. Lineage (NCBI taxonomy): Eukaryota > Metazoa > Chordata > Ceratodontiformes > Protopteridae > Protopterus > Protopterus annectens. The sequence goes on from NC_056741.1 coordinate 1,677,604,113, forward strand.
CAAAGTCTTGGGTCCCAAGGCCGGTTGCTGTCCCTTCTTCCATGACATCAGGTCGTCAGGGGTATAAAACATGCAGCCGACACCATTACATCAGTTTTTCTTGCCCCAGATGTCAGGTGCCCCCCAAATGGGAAGCAAATAAAATTAAAAACACAAAAAATATACCTCCAATCCCAAAAGCAAATAGACCAAAAGGGCTTTTAAAGCATAGTGAAAGAAAGTAGAGGTATAAAGAAAAATAGGGGGCTAGAGGGAGGGTAGCCAGGACTGCAACAGTGAATACACTCGAACATCTACATTTATGGTAAGTGTACACAACTGTACTATTTTCTTCGTGTTTCACTGTTGCAGTTATTACATTTGGGTAGATTCACAAAGCTATGGTTGGGTGGAGGGAATTATACAGCATTAGGACCAGCTATAAGGCCCTGCAGGACAACAGTGGCAAAGCCAGCTCTACATTTAGAAAAAATTGGTAAATGGTAATGTTTGCTGAATGTATGAACTGAGCTCCAGGTAGCAGCTTCTAGAATGTCCCTGGTAGGAACACGTCTGAGAAAGGCTGTTGAAGTAGATGCAGCCCTGGTGGAATGGGATCTGATCCCCTGGGGGATAATTTTTCCATGGTGCATATAGCAGAAATGAATACAATGGCTTATCCATTTCGAAATGGTTTGCTTTGAAATAGCCTTTCTCTCTGCCCCTGCAGCAAATGCCACCAGCAGTTGTTCAGATTTTCTTTGAGATTTTGTCCTGTTTAAGTAAAATCTAGGTTGTCTGTGTGCATCCAATGAATGCAGAATCTGCTCCCCCTTGTTCTGTGGATTGGGAAAGAAAGTTGGCAAATGAATAGTCTGATTAAGAGCCACACTGGATACCACCTTAGGCATGAAGGATAGAATGGCCCTGAGAGATACCCTGTCCGCATGAATGATGAAAGGCTCCACTGCCATAAGAGCCTGTAATTCGGAAATCCTTCTAGCTGAAGTGACTGCTAAAAGGAAAGTTGTTTTCCAGGAGAGAAATTTTAAGTCTGCAGTAGCAGCTGGCTCGAAACGAGGGACAGTGAACTTCTCCAATACAAAACTGAGGTCCCAGGCAGGGGTAGGAGCTCTCCTGGGTGGTCTTAAGTAGGGGATGTGAAAAGAGGGGAGGTTCTGTGTTGTAGTGAGCTGAAATGGCAGAGGCATGGATTTTTATGGAAGAAAAGGACAGGCTAAGTATTGCAAACTCTGAGGAATGTTGGGCACTGCTGCGCTTATCCCTTGAGACTGATTCCAGGCACAGAATCTTTTCCATTTGTCAGCATAAGATTTTCTAGTACTAGGTCTTCTCGCCTCCAAAATGACATCCATCACAGGTTTGCTGAGGGAGGCTAAGGGTGAATTTAGGTGATTAGTCACGCTGTAAGATTCAAAGTTTGGAGCTGAGTGTACAGAATATGGTTGTTCTGCTGACACAGTAAGTAAGGTGTCTGAGGCAGGTGCCACGGTGGAAGGTGCGACACATAGCGCAGGAGTGGGTACCAGTGTTGGCAAGGCCAGTCTGGAGCAATCAAAATCATTTTTGGTTTGTCCAGTTTGACTTTTAGTAGACCTTTGGAAAGCAGAGGCATTGGGGGGAAAGGTATAGACTGATAGGTTTTTCCAGCTGAAGGATAGAGCATCCACTTTTCAGGCTTATTTGTGATGAGTTCTTGTGCAAAACTTGTCCAACAGATAGTTCTGGGGTGAGGCAAAAAGATCTATGTCTGGGCTCCCCCATTTGTGTGTCAACATGTTGAAATTCCGTGGTTCCAGTTTCCATTCATGTGGGTCCATGATTTCTGCTTAGTTCGTCTGCCAGAATCTTCAGCTTTCCTGGCAGGAATTGAGCTTGTAGTTGTACTTGATAGGTCAAGGCCGTGTTCCACAATACCATGGCTAGTCTGCAAAAGGGGGAGGAATGTGTACCCCCCCTGCTTGTTTATGTATCACATCACCGTGGTGTTGTCTGTCTATCATTAATTGTCCTGAATGAAGGTAGTCCTTGAAGGCTGTCAGTGCATTCTGTACAGCTAGCATTTCTTTTTGATTGATATGAAGGTGCATTTGATTTGGGGTCCATTTGCCCTGAATGCACTTCCCTCCCAGATGTGCCCCCCCCCAAGCACAGTCTGATGCATCTGTACTCATGGTTTGGGTGGGAGGGGGTGGTGTAAATGGCAGTCCCTTGTTTTGATGGCAGGCCTCTGCCCACCATAGGAACTCTAGTTGCAGGCAAGGTATGATAGGAATCATTGTTTCCAGGCTGTGACAATGCTGACTCCATAGACATTTTAAGTACCACTGAAGTTTCCTCATATGCAGTCTTGCATATGGAATTAGAAGAATGCAGGAGGCCATGAACCCCAAGGCTTGCAGTATTTGCCTTGCAGAAAGCAGGGTTTTTGTGGCCACCTGTTTGAAGTAAGTCACCAAATGAATTTGCTTCTCTGGCGTAAGGAAAGCCATCTGGGCAATTGTATTCAAGCTTGCATTCAGGAATGTAATTTTTTGAGAGGGTACCAGTTGTGATTTCTTTTTGTTTATAGTGTACGCAAGACAAGTTAGAACCCTTTTTACAAACGCCAGATGTTTTAGAAGAATGTCCTTGTTTTCTGCCTGAATTAGACAATCATCCAGGTATGGATATATTTGAATATTTCTTTGCCTGCAAAATGCAATTACTGGTGCCACGCACTTTGTAAAGACCCTGGGCGCAGTAGATAAGCCAAAAGGCAGTGCAGAGAATTGGTAATGCAAGTAGCCCGCTTTGAAGTGGAGGAATCTTCTGTAAGATTCCCTGATTGGGATATGGAGGTAAGCCTCCTTTAAATCTAGAGTTGCCAACCAGGCATCTTTGCCTAGCATAGGAAGTAATTGGTGAAGTGTCAGCATCTTGAATTTTGGGATGTCCAGAAAGGTCATGATTTGTCTTTTCTGGGTACCAGGAAAAGTCTTGAATAGAAACTTTGTCCCTTTTCCTCTTCTGGTACTATCTGAATAGCCCTCATGCTTATGAGGGAAAGTACTTGTTTCTGGGCCTCTGTCCACTGATCTGGGGGCAGGTCTGGCCATCCGCTTGGAATTGGCAACATGTGGAAGTGAAATCTGTATCTCTGGGATACTATATTTAAAACTCATTTGTCCTGGGTTATAAGTTGCCAGTTTTTTTGCATATAGAGCCAGTTTTCCCCCCAAAGGGGCAGCTAAAAGGTAAGTGCTTGGTGAGTGTAAAGGGAAGTCATTAAGATTGCTTACCATAGGGAGGTGTCTTGTTGTTTCCAGATTTGGAAGACCCATTGCTTTGTTCAGAAAGTCCCTTGGAACTGAAACCTGGAGCCTTTGGAATGTCTAGGTTTGACTTGAGTGGCTCTCGAAGGAACTGGAAAGGACCAGTTCTTAGCAGGCCAATGCCTACTAAATCTGGGAGGTTGCACTTGTAAGAAATCTTTCACAGTTTGCATATATTTAGCTTTATCTTCCATCTTTTTTAAAACTTCTTCAACCTTATTACCAAAGAGACATTCCTGTTGTAAAGGAGCATCCAACAATTTTGCTTTAACATGATCAGGCAGATTTTGCTCTTTGAGCCAAGCATGCCTTCTTAGCACAGACTCAGTTACAGCAGCCCTACAAGAGGCCTCCAAAGAAACAAAACCACATTGTAAAGTATGTTTTCCAACCTGTTCAGCTGAATGCAATAAATCCTGTAAATCTTTGTTTTCCACACAGTCAGAAATTAACATAATTTTTCTGTTTAAGCAGTCCCATGATATGCTGTTGATATTTTAACATATGAAATTGACAGTTTAAAGCCCTGATTGCCAAGGTTGCAGAAGTGTAAACCTTCTTACCCCATCTATCCAGCGCCCTGGAATCTCTATCAGAAGGGCTAGGATTTTTAGCAATAGAAGCCTTAATGCCCTTGGGACCCTGAGAAATGATTTCCGGATCTGCAACAGGATTTTTGAAAAGGAATTTGTGGGAGTCAGGAACCCTGTAGTATCTGTCTGGCTTACAAGGAGCCAGAGGCAGAGAATCAGGAGCCATACTAGATTCTGAAAAAACATCAACAATGTCTAGAACATGAGGTATAGCCAAAGGCCTACGTTGAGGAAGAAGAAGAAAATCCCTAAGTCTCTTTTTAGATTCAGAGAAAACCTGACTTTCCCAGTGGAAATGTTCCCTTAAGGTATGTAAAGTTTCCCCAAAAGAAAAATCCTCAGGGGGAGAAGCAGAAGGAATGAAATCTTCTGCATCAGAGTCCTCATAAGTAGGTATAGACAATTCCTGTTCATTAGAAGAGTCAGTAGAAATAGAATCCTGTTCAGAAGATTCATAATCAATGTCTTGCCTAGGCCTCTTAGAAGGGGGGGGGGGGTTGGCTACACCTGATCAGAGGAATTAAATCTTTAGCCATTTTGAGCATTTGTTTTTTAGGCATAGGCACCTGCACATGTGGGCCAGGCATCGTTTTTTTATGCATACGTCTAGATTTTGGCCTTAGTTTTGAAGATGGCGTTGGTCTAATATACAAATCTGTAGGCCTGAAAACACCCTCAGAAGCCGGTGCCTGCACAGCGGCTCAAGACCCATCCAAGGTAGAGACATCCACGGGTTCCATAACTGAAGCATCTCGCAGCATACCGGACTCCGAATGGGTCTCAGTAGAGGTCTATGAATCAGAAGTAGCGGGTATCAGGGGCTGCGAAAGCACCTCACTGAGTACCGTCGAACTGGCGATTGGCTTAGGAGAAGCGTTGTCAGCAGTTTTGGACCTCAACGGCCTCTCTCTGACTTTTTCTTTGCGTTTTTTAGGTATTCCGGTAGTCGGATTGATAACTGACGAAATTTCTGGATAATTAAAGTGTGAGCCAAAATATTTAGAAGCAAAAATGTACTGACGTTTGATATTGCGTTGATTAAATTTAGCACAAAACTGACAGCAAGGTACGTTGTGGTCAGGGCTTAGGCAAGGAATGCAGTACAAATGAAAATCCTTATGAGGTATTTGCTTCCCACAAGTAATGCAATTATTAACTTTTACTGACATCAGTAAGGAGCAAGAAAAAGTTTCCCCAACGGGTACTTAGCTTTTTAGTTGAAGACTTCGGTTCTGAAACTCGAAAAGGAAAATTTCAGGAGTCAGGCAACCGGCATTTGCGAACTGCTTCTGCTTCAGGCACCGCGCGGCAAGAAATACCGATGTAATGGCGTCAGCTGCATGTGTCATACCCCTGACGATCTGACGTCATGGAAGAAGGGACAGCAACCGACGCAGGACCCAAGACTTTGTTAATCAGGCTGACTGAGGGCAACCTGCCAGCAGATTACCCAAATGTAGTGACTGCAACAGTGAAACACGAAGAACATCTGGAAGAAAGTTCTTTAAAAATGACGAATTCTGTAATGTATAAACCATATTTCTTTTGAAAATATAGTAAAAAAAAATATCTAACTTAATCGGTCTTGCTGCATATGCTGCCACTACTTCAAAACTGACTGTCAGATCTCGCAACAAGGCTTTCTAAACTAATAGTGTTGTTTTCTCATGGAAAACTGAAGAAAACTTCTACTTCTGCATGACAATAACCAGATTTTCAAGATGAAAACTTTTCTTGTCACTAAATATTTTTTTACTTCAAAAATAAATTTTACCTCAACACTGGCAGTCAAATCTTGCAGGAAAATGTCTGTCAGCACTTTAAAATCAACTGAAATAACTAACATCTATGAAAAAGAAACATGAAACTAAGTATGGTACTCTTCGAACAAGGATTCTGAAGAAACCTTCAAACACTTCCTGTCATTAACCAGAACTATAATCTGACAACTGTATTACAGACAGACAGAGTTTACCTAAACACTGCTCGTCAGTTTCTGTAAAACAAGCTGCAAGCTCAGAAATACCAGCAGGAACAAATAACATTCCTGACATTCTGCAAAGCCAGAATGGTAACTTCCAAGCACACCGAAAAAAGTCAGAGATGACTCTATTGCTAAATCAAGATTTATTCATTTAATCCAACATCTTTAAAACTGAACTAGAGAGTAAACAGGAATAAAAAAAAAAATAGAAAATCATTCTATGATGTATAGTTTGCACATTTTAGGACTGACTGAATTCACTGAAAAGCCGGATCCTGTTAAACAGATGACTTTCTCTGCTTCTAATGCCTTTGAGAGAGAGGAAATGCCACACAGCAATACCATGACAGAAATTACATTCTTTTGGGATCTATGTTATTTTCTAACGTCAATTGGTTATGATTTGTGACTAATTTGGCTGAAAACCACAACTATATGAAAAACGGACCAAAACTGTGGCAAAAATCAAGACATTCTGCAACAGGACAATAAAAATGAAGCATAGTTGACACTGGGAGTAAGAATATGACTGTAACTGAATATTTACAGGATATGTAAAAGGAAAAGGACACCGTGGGTGAGAATGTGAGTGACGTGGTAAAGTGGGCAAGACTTTGGTCAGCTGAAGAGTGGACCCGAATTGTTATCGCTAGGATTGTCCCTTTAACCCTAGGCAATAACCTGAGGTTAGAATCAAACTCTGTACCTTGCGTTTATACAGAGAAAACCTTAAGCATTATGCCAAATCCCAAAGCCAAAGTATAGCAAAGAGAAAGGGATAGGGGAGTCCTAAGTGAAATATCTACTATGCTAGAGTTTTTAGCTGAATCTAGAACACATGCTGCTGTTATAAAGGGAAAATTAGTAGGGCACATAATCATGCAATATTTTACCAATCAATTAGAATGGATTGGGAAGAAAGATTGTTAAAGCAATTTACAAGGGAACAAAGAAATGACATATGAATGACTTCCAAGCATGCAACAGAGTCCAGAAAGTTTAGGATTGTTGCTTGGAAATGTTTGTATAAGTATTTTTATACTCCCAAGCAGACTTCAAAGAATTTTCCACAGGGTGAGAGCACATGCTAGGGGTGTGATGAAGAAAAAGGTAATTGGGAAAGCACAGAGGCATAAGTCCTATTTGCCTCTGAAAGTAGAAGTTAGAATTTCAGACTTATTCAGTGGCATAAGGGTTCTATGCCTACACATACCTACATTGACAGCTTTACAGAGCTCAGAATCTCCTCCTCTGACTCTCTATGACAGGTCTAAGCCTCTCCCATCAGGGGAAGCCTAACCTCTGTCACAGAAAGTCAGTTATTCAGGCTTTTAGTACTAAGTAGAAAGAACCAAAAAGGAGCAGACACAAGAATTGCCTGAAACCAATCAATTTACAGCCATAAAATAAGAAAGTAAATAACCCAAGCCAACCAACAACACAAAAAGGTTGGATACCATCGGACTATTAATAAAAATAGGGATGTTGAGTGGGTGCTGTCACTGAGGCAGTGTGAACTTCGAACATCTATTGTTACAGGTAAGTAGGACTTAAGCAACTATACTACATTTATCATTTACACTGCCTCAGTGGAATATGGGTAGATTCCAAAAATCTTAGCCTACCTGGGAGGAGGAAGGATAAGGATCCAGGAAACCCTGGAGAATGGTCCTAAGGAAGCCTACTTGGAACTTGAGAAATAATCCAGTCTGTAGCTTTGTAAAGGTATGAACAGATGATTTTAGAGTTCAATCCTTTCTAATATACCACTGAAGAGGATAAGGCACTGATGGACTGTGCTATGGTTGGAGTAACAGAAACAATAGCAGAGTACTGCCAATAAGCAACTGTATACGTCTTATCCCTAAAATGGGAAATAAAAAGCTCTTCAGTTTTCCTGTACGGCTTAGTTCTGTCAAGGTAGTACCCGAGCTGCCTGTACACAACCAAGGTATGCAGAATCTTCTCGTCCTTGTTTTTAGGCTTTGGAAAGAAAACTGGGAGACTGATACATAACATAGAGTAAAAATTAAAAAAAAAAACTAAACATGAAAGAAGGATTAGTGCATAAAACACTATCCTTGTGGACAAATCAGGTAAGGTTGGCTCACCATGAGATCTTGCCGGAAGACTCACCCTGCAGATGTCAGAGCAATAAACAAAACAGTTTTCCAACTGATGGACTTCAAATCAGCCTGAAAGGCAGGTTCAAAAGGAGATCAGGTAAATATTTCAAGAACAAAGGTGAGATCCCAAGGAGGAGAAATTGTTGTTGTGGGGGTTTACAGTGCAACACTCCTTTCATTAAACAGACTACAAAAAAGAGGTGAAATGGGGATCCATGGCCAGATAAGCTGAAATGAACTCATGCTGCACCTTGATAGATGCATAGGATAAGCCATTGTTGAGTAGCTCATACAAATATTTCTAAACCAAAGGAGCTGACACCATACCAGTCACTCTGATACTGGTTAGATACCACCTAGAAAACCTTTTCCATTTGTAAAGTGAAGATCTTGTAGATGCAAGTTTTCTTTCCTCCCTCAATACCTGCCGCACATCATTATGGAAGAAGTGCTTAAACTGTATCACGCTAAAATAATCCAGGCTGTCAGTAGCAATTGCTTTTAGTTGGGGTCACCCCTGACAGTGTGTGAGCAGATTCAGAGTGTGAAGAAGCTTGTAGTAATTGCCACCACAATGATCTTTGGTAATTTTTTCTAAATCTTCAGAATTACCTTGGGTATTGGTGGAAAGGATGGAAATGCATAAAGGAACAGTCTTGTCAAAGAGAACAATAACACTTCTGTCTTCCAGGCATTGCTGCTTCTGTCCTCCAGGCATGGTTGCAAGGATGCCTCAAACAGAATTTTTCTGTTTGTTTTGAAAAGATGTGAACAAAACTATCTGAAGTCCAAATCTGGACCAAATCCAGGCAGACCTCTGACTGGAGTTTCCACTCGTGAACTATCTGCCACTATTTTTTCCTCTCACAAGATGTATCAGGCCTGAAGCATTACATAATGCTGGCTAGCTTCCTGATCATCACTACCAACAGGCCATCACTGCCAACAGGGAAAGATGGTATGATCTTGTATCCCCTCATTTTTTTCAGGTACACACAACTGTGGTGTTGTCTGTGACAAAAAAAGGGGACATAGAGATTATAAGTGGTGAATAACTTTCAAGGTCGGAATGACTACTAGCATTTCTTTGACATTTATGGGTTTTGTAATGTCCAAAGGACCCCATCTGGTTTGTACTTGAACTCCTCTGGACACGGCTTCCTATAAAAAAATCTGATGAGCCTGTTTGGACTGACCAAAGTAGGGTCTGGAGGGAGAAGGGTTCTGGATTGAGAAACCATTGATCCCTTCATCACTGAACCTCTCATCTCACATAATCCAACACTAGTAAGTTGAAATCCAAGGGATGCTGGTGCTAAAAATATTTTTAAGTACCAGTGAATCTTTCACATGTGGAGTCTGGCCAGTGGTGTCATGAAGATCATTTATACCGTGAGACCTAGAATTTAGTGAAACTCTCTAAGGGAAGCAGCTTCATAAATAGAGAAATCCCTGAAAATGCTCTGAAATTTCTGGTATGCAGGCCATAGTTCTGTGTCCATTATATACCTGGTGAAGACAACTTTTTGTGAGGGTGTGAGACAGGATTTTGCAAGCTCAGCTTGAAGCTGGCAACAACTGGAATGTAATGATTACCAGCATTCAGATGTAAGGTCACCATGAAACAGTGGTCCAGAAGAAGAGGTAGAACTGTCCTGTAGAGTGATCTTTTTGACTTTGGGTACTTTAAAAAGTATTTAGGTATGACTAATCTAACACTGGTCTCCATGACAGCGCCTTTTTGGTACCAAACACATCCCTTTCCTTTTTGTGGTGCAGCAACTGGTTCTGTAACCACTGTTTGTAACTTGTGAAGGAGTATCTGAGAGAACAGATTTGTCTGGTATGGCGGGTGAAGGGGGATTTCCTGGAAAGGAGGATGATTTTTTTTTTTTTAAACTGCCAAGTAATAGTTTCAGACAACTGGGTGTTAAGAATAATTCAGTGAAGATATTAGTGGCCAGGCTGCTGGGTTGAGCAAAAGCCTGGGGGAAGTGGAAAGGGGAGGAGGGACAGGATGCCCTGTGTCTTGGAATTGTCATTCTTTAGCTGGAGAATGATTTTTTTTTTTTGAGAAAGGAATCCCTTTTATTTTGTTGGGAAGCATTATCCTCCTGCAATTTCCTCTTGGGTTGGGATTTTTTTGTTTGTTCTGCCTCTGAAGTTGAACAACTGGGAATAAGAAACATTCCCGATACTCCAAGCATAACTTTACCTCGACCATCCCATTGCTTGAGAATCTACGTAGCAGTACGACCTAACACAAGTTCAAAACTTAAAGGAGTACTCAAAATCTCTCTTTTTTAAATAGTCTGAAAAATTCCAACCATACCTTCCCTATACAACAGTGCTGTCTGCATTTCTAGAAATTCTATCCACACCTTCCAAGACACTTCTCAAATCATATTTCGATACTGAATCACATTGGAAACAATCTCATTTACATAAAACTTCTGTTTAGCAGGCAAAGATGCAGCTAAATCATCTAAACTGTAACTTCAATGCAAAATAAATTTCCACAGGAAGCCCTAATAATTTAAAATTCTAAAGATTACATTACTAGACTGTATTAACTGTGAGATTATCACCACTTGCCAAATTTATCTGGTGGTGTTGGGTTATAAGAAGCCAAGGCTTTGTTAAGAGTTACTTGCTGGAGAAACCACATCTGGGTTAGCTGACAAAGGAGCACAGAGAGTTGCTAGAGCAGAGTACAACTTGCATTTCCTCATAACGCCTTTTAGAAACTGGGCAGAATCAGAGATTGCAAAGTCATTCACAGTGAAACAGCATAAACCACTGGTTGCCATAAACAGCTGTACACAGTGGTTAGTAAAGGCTCTAAAGTCAGGGACTAGGATGAAGACCTGGAAGCTGACTAGCAGGAAAGCACAACAGTTTTAAGACATTACTCAGGGATCTAGCACCTCAAGAAGAAGGGGAAATGGGTGGAGTTGAAAAAGAATGTCAGCGCCTCAAACAGCATGTGTGAGAACTACAGAAATATATGTGGCCAAATCAGGTATGGAAATAAGGTACATAATGAAAGCTGGTGGTGGAATGCAGAAGTCCATGAAGTCATCAAAAGTAAGGAGGAGTAAATAAGGAAAGGGGGAGAAGAAGAAAGAAAGAGAGAAAAAGGGTAGGGAGGAGCCATATATAAAGCAATTTGGCAGGGAAGAATTAGTAAATTTATGTAGACAAGTATTTAAAGATTAATTTATATACTTTTGATAACCTTCTGAAATATAAACATTTGTCTATATTACCCAGTTTTTGTGGGAGATATTTTCTATAAGGTGTCCCGAACTCTGTTTATTAAATGAAAACTAAAGAAAATTTTGTGCATAACTTGATGAAAAGATAAGGTAGTAGTCCAAATTTAAGACTGAGTTAAATCACTTCATCCTAACTCTTACAATCAGAAAATCAATTAAATTATGATCCTACATGTGTCTGAATTGAAGTAATTTATATTCAATATTTCCAATAATGCTTGCTTATTAATGCTCATTAAATAAGCTACTGTTTAAGTCAAATTTGTCATTTCCATAAATGCTAAAATTAATATTGAAACTGGAAACAGCAGGTAGTGGCATACAATGGATGAGTTAAAATTAGCTGTAGCAGAAAAGGCAACTAATTACACTGATAACCAAGAAGATATAGTACTTTAGATAGGATTCACAGCAAAACATTTCATAGCTGTACAGCAGTTAAAAATCAATCATCTCATACTGGCTAACAAGTTGCTTAAATATATAGCAAGAATATATATAGTGCTTCAAATGTAAGAAAAAGAGCACAATACAGCCACAACAGCACAAAGAGAGTGTCAAGTAAGACAAAGGAACTTCTAGTGGACATGAAACAGTTTATGTAGATCTCTGGCAACCATTCATCTGTAATTAAGGGATCAGGAAATGCCTTTGTGCCAAAAGCCTAAGGGTCTGCTCCCCCCCCCCCACCCCACACACACACCAGACCAGACCAGTGTCGTATGTATGTATGAACTGGACTTTAATGTCTTTGGGAAATTACGTGGCTTCCCCATTCCCTGATGTGACCTCTTTACTTAGTCAAAACAAAGAGGATGCTTCTATTAAGATACACATGAGCACCAGTGTCACTATAAGGGTGAGTTTTGTCTTTTCAATGTTGACACATACTCCCTCACATGTACTAATAAAGGAAAACACATGGAATATAATAGTACTAATAAAATGCATTGTCTTTGATTTGGTTAATGATAAGCTAGTAACCCCAGTCCTATGTCTGTGTAGTGTGTATCTTTGCTTCCGTGATATGGTAATCTGGCCAAACTATTTTTCTTTCTCTCTTCATGGAGTAAGCAAAGCAAAGAAATGTAGGCCACTTGGTTCCACATTCATGGTTCAGTGACCATGAAGCTTTTTAGGCTGAAGTCATACAGATATATTCATAACTTTAGCCCCCTTCTTACTATGCCAGAGCAACAACTTGCTCAGTAGTCCACAGGACGTCAAAGGCAGATAAAAGAAGTACTTCCAGTAGCTTTTGAATGAAGAAAAACCCCACAGAGGCTGTACTGCCCCTGACACAGAATACGATGAAAGAAGAGGTGGAGCCCACCACAGATATAAGACCAGCACTAAGGAAAATTAAGTCAGGGAAAATAGCAGGCTCAGACAAGATCACAGCAGATATGATAAAGATGTTGGGTGAGATAGGGGAAAAATGGCTCCTCAGGGTACTCATAGCAGTACAGAGAAAATACATATTTCAGATGACTGGAGAACAGGCATACTAGTGCCAGTGTCCATGAGCAAAGCAGACATTCACAGCTGTGGGAAGTAAAGAGATTTCAAACTCCTATCACACTGCATGAGAGTTGTGGAGAGGGTGATTACCAAATGAACACACAAAGTAGTAGAAAGCAAGATGCAAGATGAGCAGTTTGGATTCAGCTCAGGATGCAGCACAACTGACCCAATGTTTGCAGTGAGAGACAGCTGAGAAGAAGAAACATTGGCAGAATTAGTACAGGATATGTACAAGGACCTAATGACTCAAGTACAAACAGTGTTCAGTCTCACAGAGGGTTTCCCAGTGGGAGTGAGTGAGCATCATGGTTCAGTTCTGAGCCCATTGCTGTTCACACTTGTTAACTGACTACATTAGCAAAAAGATGGGAGGAGACAGATGAACAAAGTTGCAGTATGCAGATGATGTGACATTACAGATAGACTCCGAGTACGAACTTCAGCAAAGGATAGAGGAATGGAATGCAAAACTGAATGTACATGGAAATGAAATGGAGTACAGATAAGACAGTTGAATGGCAGCAAATGGAGGAAATCAGAAGAAGCTGAGAATTGAGATAAAAGGGAAAATAGTGGAACAGCTTAAAAGCTTCAGGTTTCTGGGAGGGGTGATTGAAGAGAAGGGAAGTCTGGATGAGGAGCTCAAAGCCAGAACCAGAGGGGCTGAAGTCAACTGGCACAGAGTCTCAGGGGGTAGTGTATGACAGAAGAATGCCAAAGAAGCTAAAAACTAAGGTGTACAAACAGTGGTATGACCAGTATGTATGGTACAGAAACATGGGCAGTAAAGGCCAAGCAGTTGAGGAAGCTAGAGGTGATGGAGATGAAGTGCCTGAGGTAGGTGGTAAGATGCTCATTGTAGGACAGACTAAAAAATGAGGATTTAATAGCAGAAGCCAAAGTAGCCCCAACTGTAGAAAAGATCAAAGAGAACAGATTATGGTGGTTTGGGCACGTGAAGAAAAGCAGAAGACATTCTGGTGAAGATTATGGACAGCCAGGAAGTAGTAAAGAGGAAATTAAGTTATCCAGCAAAGAGGTAGAAGGATTGTGGGAGAAAAAACCTGTGACAGTCAGCCATGAGTGTTGAAGATAGGAGAGTGCCATTGAATAAAGAGAGATATTGACTACTGACACAAAACCCAACCCCATGTAGAAAAATGGGAAAATAGGGGGGTTGATGATGATTTTAGGAACTGGTTCACTAGCCAAAGGGGTTTTACATGCAGTTTTATAGACATCTTCTAAGGTTGGTAACAAAGGAGGCATACCCAAAACATTTGGAATCTCATCCTCAATAAGATCATAAATTCTGCCAATCTCGGTCATAGCTCCGGATGGCTTCCAGTCAAATACATCTTTAACACTAGCTAACATATGCTGGAACAGGAAGGAAGAAAGAAGTTCTGGATTTATATTCAGCTGTGCTCTCCACTACTGTAACTCTAGTCTGATGATGTCCAGCACCAGCAACTGTGCTTCCAGGGCAAGTAAGTCCTGGGTCCAACAATTTCAAACAAACAGAATTTTCCTCATGTGGACAATGGTATCTTGAGAACAGTGGATGCCATAAATCCAGACATTTTAAGAATTCTCTTGCCAAAGAGATGTTCCTCCTGAACAATTCCTGAAATACTGTCTGATAGAACACAGTCTTGCCTTTCAGAAGACCATTCTTTTGTCAATGTCAATTATGCATCACTGGAAGATAATTCTTTGTGAGGGTGTCATACACAACTTCTGAAGGTTCAACTTGCATCCTAGCTGTGAGTGTAAGGCTGAGACTTTCTCCTGGTTACAGACTCTGCACAGGTGAGCAAGTCAATTATGTAAGGAAAAAATGTGAATGCCCAGAGTCCGGCAGTGAACCATTACCAGAGCAAGGCATTTGGTAAACACTTGAGTTGCAATGGACACCCCAAAGGGCAATACAGAGAACTGACAGTGTAACAGATGCAACAAATCTTGGATATGTCCCAAAGCAATACATAATGGGGATATGGTGAAATGCATCCTTCAAGTCCAGGTTCACCAAGAAACAGTGCTCTGGCAAAAGATGAAGCACTGTCTGAGATGAGCACTTTGAACTTGGACACATAAATAAAAATATTCAGAAAGCATAGATCTAACACCAGTCCCAAAGACAGCTCTTTTTTGGGGACCAGAAAATAGGTTAGTAGAAACTCATCACTCTCTCTAAAACAGGGATCAGATCTATGCCTCCCAGGTCCAGCATGTGCCGTGGAATAGGAGGGAATAACAAAGGCTATTTAAACCTGAGGGGTTTGATGACCTCATGCTGGGCCAGTAATCAAGGAGCCCGAATCCTCACCACTGATGCTGGATAGGGACATTTGCTTAAATACAAATGGATTCACTCAGTATTTCCAGATGTAGCTCTCTGCACCAAATACAATGTCTCTTAAGAGCACACAGGAATGCACTCAGCCCAGGGTCTGGATTTCTTTATATCTGTCTCCCTCCAGATTCCCAATAAGACTCTCCACTGGTACAGCTGTAGGGTTAGGTCCTCAGCCAAGTGTCTAAACCAAGTTCTCCAGCACCCTCTCCGTGAAACCTGTGCTTTGTGTCCCAGTCCCAAGTAGCTCTCACGCATACACACACACACACACACACACACACACACACACACACACACACACACACACACAAATTTTGAAAGTAACACTGATGCACAGACTTATACAAGTAAATATAAACAATATCTAAACTAAGTTTCATTATATTTTCCTGACTGAATATAGAATTACTATTCCCTACTTACTTAATAGAACAAGGCAGATGATTTAGTGAATGGCCCTTGTTGTCAGGCCTAAGCCAGAATACACAATACTGAGAGATGTCTCTTTATAATATCTAACATTTCCAAGATGGTTGGCAGAATGACCTCATATGGTCACCTGACTCTAGGTTCTCACACTATTCCCCTTTAAAGCTTGAGACAGGATGTTAGCATAGATGTGATAAGATACATATCTAAGTTTTGCTAATGTTTATGGCAGTGCCTGGGGCTTCCCTTCTTTTTACTGAGCTAACGGACAAAGGCTTCGTCCAGACATGCCGTCTCCGGTCCTATTCAGTGCTGTGAGATAAGCACTTCCACGGCCCTCATGTGGTCCAAGTAACAGTATTTATCTTAAAGTAAGAAGTAAGCTAGATGTTTAACCCCTTCTAGTCCAGTGTTCTTTGCTAACATATATACATACTGTCTCACATATATAGTCTTTCTCTGTCTCGCAGGACTCATCGTTGATACCCTTTTTTAACACTAGCAACTTTATAAACGCATTTTGATTTTCAAACACCATCCAGTTCTAATACATTTGTAACATAAGCATCTGTACAAATCAGTTTGATATTCAAATGCCATACAGTTCTAATACATTTATAACATAAGCATTTGTACAAATCAGTTTAATATTCAAATGACATACAGTTCTAATACATTTGTAACATAAGCATCTTCTATAACTCAGTTTGATACTCAAAGTACATATCATTCTTTACAGAACTCCAGCTGGCTATGCTGGCACTAGCCCATACCATCACAAGGGAGATCCCCCCCAAATGAGGCAGATGTTACTTCCACTGCCACCTGTAACTTCTAGCCATGATGTTGAACACCCGTTTGTGAGAAACCACTGACGGCCAGGCCATCTTGTTGATAGCTAACTTCTGAGACAAGGTACCCAAAGGGGAACCTGGGAATGATGCATGATGATCCTTGGCATAGTCATAGTTTGGAAGAGGCATTACCTTTTATGAGAAAGGAACCCTTCTCATTAGCTCTCACAGAGTTTTCAGCCTGCCATTTCCTTTTGGTGCCTTGATCTTTGTTAAGCTGGGACTTCTGTTTTCTGGGCAGTTGAAAATTATCCTGCTTATTTGGGGGTACATGGAGATATGGAGCATCTTAGACACCCTTTGCATCAGTTTATTTCTGTCATTTCAGTGTTTTAGGATCTCATTAGCTGCTGTACGAAACACAATCAGAATCAAGCAGAACATCCACAATCTCATTTTTAACTCATCAGAAAAGCTTTGGCTGTGCAACCAAGCATAGCTCTTTACCACCACCAACACTGCTGCATTTCTGGAAACATTATCTGCCCCCTCCAAGGGGATCTTTAAAGCATGTTTACATACTTGAGAAATGCTGGAAACAATCTCTTTAACATAGTCTTTCTGCTCAGCAGGTAATTATGCATCTAAACTATACATATACCTCAACACAAACTTCCACATAAAACACATGTAGTAAAACCTTTTAAAAGCTACTGTGTTAGATTGTGCCAGCTTCCTTCCCCATGATTCTAGCCACTTGCCTAGCTTTTGAGGAACTGGGTTTGAAGAAGACACATTGGTAATGTTCGCTGGGGGCACAGAAGCAGGGTACGCAGACCAAAGGACTTGGAGGCCCAGCATGGCAGAACACACAAAGCTTTCTTAAAAA
Source organism: Protopterus annectens (assembly GCF_019279795.1). Lineage (NCBI taxonomy): Eukaryota > Metazoa > Chordata > Ceratodontiformes > Protopteridae > Protopterus > Protopterus annectens. The sequence continues at coordinate 1,677,621,406 of NC_056741.1, forward strand.
CATTTTCCACTCCTAGGATTAACAAAGGGAAGGTTGCCACAACTAGGGCCTCATCCTTCAAAAGGTCATTTCACCCTGCTGATCTCAGGATCAATCAATGATTGCTACTAACTGAATACATCCCTAAATCTAGCCAGCATTTGAAAAAAATGCATCTGTTTGGGTTTATGAACTGTTCATCTTCAGAGGAAACTGACTGGTCAGAGACTGACACTTCCAAAACCTCTGATTCGGGATCCTCTTCCCAATTAAGACCCTTGGGTGGTTGACATTGGGGGGTTGGAATGCCGGTGTTCCTAATAACCTGGGTTTGCACCCTATAATAAATGGCCTGAAAAATGGATCCAGCCATAGCCATAGTCACCAGCTCAGGAGAAAATAGTAGGAGATTGCTGCTACTGGGTCGTCTGTCTTTTGTTGTATGCACAATATTAGTGTGAGAATTCCTGGGGGAGACATACCAACACTGGCAACAGACTGTGTACCCCTGACTTCCTAAAGAGTATATTTTTCCTGTACCTGAACTAGGCACTGGTACAGCCCAGGAGCATGTGTCTGACCCTCAAATCAATCACAACTGTAGTAATACCACCACACCAGGGGACCTGAAGGCAAAAGAAGGTAAGTGGTCTGATAGCCTTCCCAAGGCTACTGTGCAGTCAACAAGCCATAGAGTGAGGCATATTTCTTGAATTACTTTTATGCTTTTTTATGTGCACAAAGGGTAGACAGTGGTGTGGTTGGGGGGGGGGGGGGCTATCAGAGTCCATCAGGTCAGGGCACAAAAAAATAGATAGAGTAATGCTAAATAAGGCTGCACAGTCAACCAGTAAAAAAATGAACAAATTCCACTATTCTCCCTCTAAATAGCAAACGGAAATCTATTTTTGCAGGGGGACAATTTTAAACAATGCACTAAATAAAATTACAGTAGTTTCAATGACACAGTTACAAGCACAAATACATGCAAAAAGTTCTTCATTTTTGCAAAATAAAGGCTAGTTTCAGCCCCAAATGCATAGAAACAGCATAAAAAGTATTTGACAAAAATAAAGCATAACCTTATGAAATGTTTAACATACAAAATGGCACCAAAATAACAATTTAAACAAAATAAATGTTGTAATCCTGCTCAATCACCTCAAATCATAATCCCAAAGGAGAAAAATGTAACATCAGCACGTTTTCCTGTCAAAACATCCAAATGAAGTTTTTAATCAACAGAAAAAAAGCAGGCAAGATTTACTCGCAGTATGGAGGTGCAAGGTAACAGGAAATGAACTAAAATGGCCATAATATAGAAACTCACCTAAATGTTCACAAATGGCCATAGAACACATTTGAAGAGTTAAAAAAAAAGACAGACACCAACTATTAGCTTAAAATAAACTGCATAAGGCTTGTACTGTGCTCAAGAAAAAATGCAAGCATACACTAAATTTCTAATCAGAAAAAAATGTTAAAGCAGCAGAATATACTATCCAAGCAGTAAAGATTTCTCAGGCTCAGCAACAGAACAGATTCAGTGTAAGGAGCAGTCTTTCAAGATATCCTTCTCTTACTATGGCACAAGAAAACTGAAAGGGTCCTGTCTGTGGTTTTGTAAAGCAGTCCCTGTACTATCAGGTGATTGGGTGATCATACCCACAGACAGGCAGGGGGAGGGACTCTGAGCCTTAGCAGACTGCCAGAGGAGGGAAGCAGAGTACTATTACATGAATGCCAATAACAGCGTATTTTTTGAACAATCAGCAAGTATGATTAAATCATGGTTCTGCATGCATGCGGTAGTCCCTAGTGTTCTGAAAGATTCTGTTCTGCCAAGATTGTACCAGAGTTTTCTGTGGGCATCCAAGATATGAAGTGTCCTTTCTCCGTAATTTGGGGTTCAGAAAATAAGACAGGGAGATGTAAAGTCTGGATTAAAGTCAACTTCATACCACATTACACATAAAAGGATTAGTTCAAGGAAACTCTGTCTCTGGAAAATGAGATAAGGTTGACTCACCATGATAGCTTGCAACTCAAGATACTCTTCTTGCAAAAGTCAGAGCAATCATTAAAATGTATTCCATGTTAAGAACCTCAATTCAGCCAAGTTAATTGGTTCAGATAGAGCTTGTTAGCTTCTTTAACACAAAATTAAAATCATAAGGAGGGGCCACTGGTTAACGTTGATGCCTCTTATATAAAAGCTCTTTGAAAAACATTTTGACATGAGAATTCATTGAAAGGGCAGCACAGTGGTGCAGAGGTTAGCATTTTTGTCTCATAGCAAGAGGTTCTCCAGTTCAATTCTCAGCTGGGGTGCCTTCTGTGTAGACTCTGCATGCCCTCCCTGCATTCGTGTGGGTTTCCTCCGGTTTCCTCTGACATTCCAAAGACATGCATCTGGAGCATTTCTCCCTGGGCCTCTGCTGAAAATCAGCTCTTTCTAGCATCAGACTTTTCCAACAAAAAATATTAAATAAATAACCACAACACTACCAGAGACTGTATACCAAGCCTTACTGTGAAACTGCACCTTATTAATGTACTAGGTTGTTGACTGCATATTATCTACTATAGCTCGTAAGCCAAGTGTTACATCTTAATTATAATTTTATTGTCTGTATTGTTGGAGCTGGAGCTTTTCTCCCCAAGCCTCTGCTGAAAATGGACATATATCCAGTCAGACTTTCCTGGTCAACAAATGTAAAATAAAATAAAAAAAAATAAACACCACCTCCAACAGGAAGCACCTGGTACCAATAAAGGCAATCCCAATTGAGCAAGGTCAGAACCAGAATAGAATAAGTCCAAAATGATGTACCAAACCACAAACAATGGCCAAAAAAGCGTTTAAAATCGCCACAAACTTTAATTCACAACACAATGTAGGACTGAGCACTTTTGTATCCAACATAGGAAACTTTATCAGAATCTAATTACAACACATCCTGTCCCATTTTTATATACCACAATCCTCTTTTCAATGGTTGACAAAATAAAAAGCAATTTCCAATTTTAAACATATACCATAACAATTTTTCCTACATAAAATTGTTTACTTACAAATATTTACTTAAAAACCTACTAAAATTATACCTACAAATGTATAACCGTATGTGTTTGAAAATATGTACTGGGTTTGCATAAATGGGACGAAAGTGAAGTGAGCCAACAGAATGTGAGGAATGATAACATCAGTTAGGGGTGAAATTAGAAACAATGAAACAAATGGTCGAGAAAATGAAGGGAATGGAAGACAAGGGAGGGCCCCTTTGGGGAACACAATTCCAAGGAGATCTGAGAGGATCAGGAATCTCAGTACACAGCCCAAATAACAGGGAGACAGAAAACACAATACCAGGGGAGACGGAGATAGTACAACAGACCCAAGAGGGATCAGAAAGAGGAGTGTTACTTCAACAGAGAGAGACAGAGATGGAGATTACAACATTATGGGAGATGAAAAAAGAAAAGCTTTATTTTTATTCCATTGAGAAAAGGTGATATAGCCAACATTACATTACACATCAAAATGTTCACAAGGAAGTTAAATTTAGAATTAATATTTGGGGAAGCCAATTCTAAGACAACAGATAGAGATTGGACTAGAAGAAGTACTTGGAATCCACCAATACATTCAGAACTAAGTAATTTTGAAACATTAGTGATTACTGAAATTAAAAATACATTTAAAACAAAGAGAGGATATTCCCATAATTTAACTAGGGAAGAAAAACAGGTTCCACAAGAACTTACAGGAAATAAGATGATCTGAATTATGAAACCAGATAAAGGGGGTGGGGTGGTCATCATGGGGAACTGGAACTATTCAGCTAAAATCTTGGAGATACTGAATTCAGGAGGGAAGTACATGCAAGTGTCACATAATGAAGTAAATATGGCCTACTGAAGGACAGACATGATTTTGGAGGACAATTTGATTCAGGGTTGTATCAGTAAGTAACTATTTGAATTTTTTCATGTCCAGAAACCATATATCCCAGGAATGTTTGGTATCCACAAGGTTCATAAGGACCACCAAGACCCCCCCCCCATTAAGACCAGTAATCACATCAGCAGATACAATACTCAGCCATTGGCAGTGTATGGGGACAACAAACTGAAGGCCTTTTATGGCATGTGTCCACATATTCTGAAATACTCCTGGGATTTTCTGTCTAAAACTGGGCAACTGGAGTTTAATGCCAAATTAAATTTTTTTAAGACTAGAAGTGAAAGCTCTATTTTCCATCATCCCACATGAACTGGGACTTAAATGGTTTGAAGAAATGTTGGTGGAATTTGGTTTTCTGAAAGTTAATGATTTTAGGTTAGCGCCGTGGTGGTGCAGCGGTAGCGTTGTTGCCGCACAGCAAGAGGTTCTCCTGTTCGATTTTCGGCTGGAGTGCAGGGAGAGCCTTCTGTGTGGAGTCTGCATGTCCTCCTCGCGGTTGGGTGGCGTTCGAAAGACATGCATAAATGGGCGTGCCTACGTTGAAGGTTGGACTTCGAGCTGGCACATCAGCATTCAGGAAAATCTACTGCCAATCATTAGCGGACCGGAGTTCCGCTGTGGCGACCCCTAACCAGGAAAAGCCGAAAGACAAACAACAACAACAACAACTTGAAAATATAGGACTAGTATAAAAAACACCTTTATTTATTTTCAGGGGGAATATTATCATCAGTTAGATGGTGTGGCCATGGGCACATCATGCGCACCAATTTTCGCCAATATACTAATATTATACTGGGGAAAAAAATTGTATTTGAATCAGAATTCAAGGAATATATTAGGACATACAATAGATTTTTGGACAACATATTTATTGTCTGGCAGGGTTTACACGAGTTGATTACCCCTTTATTAATTATGTGAATAACACTACAAGATTTCTGAAATTTACATATGAAATACAGGAAAAAGTACACTATTTGGATGTGAGTATTAAAAAAGATATAATAAATATGAAATATGTGCCCCATGTTTATAGAAGAGTGTTTTTCAAACTCGTATCTCCATTATGAAAGTAATCACCCATTTGTACAAAAGACTGCTTAATCTGAAAATGTAACGTTCAGTCCACTCTGAAAGAAACTCACATCAGCGGAATAAGAACGTCAAAATCTCCACTCTCCCACAACACAACAAACACTCCGAAAAGCTGCATCCGCTAAAATGGTAATAGTTGTGCTGTAACTCAAAAAATCACCACAAACCAGTGGTAACAAATACTGAAATTCATTTATTAAAACAAAAAACGTTAAGCGCTTTCACTCACTAGATAGTGAGCTTCATCAGAACGTTTCACCAACTGCTACAATTTGTTTAAATAATGTCTTTGGCACCAAAACATTTAAAATAATTTAAAGTGAAACTGCGTACAAAAAACAGCATACAAAAAAACCTTCTCATATTAGATTGAAGACATTAATGTCTACCCAAATCTAACTGACACCACATATTAAAAAAATAAAAAGGTTAAATATAAGTATAAAAAACATACCTAATGATAAAAAAAACATGTTTACATTTAATATACAGATAACTACCCGTTACTAAATCTATACCAGAAAATAATGTACTATGAAGTACAAAAACTAATTAAAATTGAATATTGAATAAAAATGGTGAATTACCTAATATCAAGTAAAGGTTTAATAGATATATGGTCATTCAGACCTGGTGGTGTCGTGGCATCAGTAAACAACTGCCACCAAACCTCTTTGTATGCAAGTATACTTTTATAATTACCACCTCTAGGGTCAGTGACCACATTTTCCAATATAGCAAATCTAAAATTGTGTTTAATTCCATACTTTTCTACATGTCTATATAAGGCATTGTTTATATTCTTTGTCCTAATACTATACAGGTGAGCATATATGCGTTTCTTAAAATTCCTCAGTTTTACCTATATATTACCCTGGACAAGCCTCACATTTAGCCAGATATATAACTAATTTCGAGTTGCAATTACCCTGTTTGAAACTCAATCTTGTCTTATTAATGTTATCTAGGACTATTCCTTCTTAATTAATAGCAAAACATTGGTTACAAGCTCCACATTTCGAAGTGTGTTTAGTGGTGTTATCCATCCCTTTATCCCTCAAGCCGCTTTCCAACAAAGATTTAATATTTTTTCCCATCTTATATACAAAAACTGGCTTAGGGCCCAAAATATCTATCATTTCCTGGTCCACCATCAAAACATTCCAATTACTTATTAATATGTCTTTTAATTTGTTTATATGTGGACCATATTCCAGGACACAAGCCCTACTGTAAAACTTTAGAGGGTCTTTCACTATTTATGTGGTCGATTTTCCTGTTCTCATCTGTGCTCCTGGCTCCTAATAATGGGGTATATTTCTTTCCCCATTCACTTATAACATATTCTTTAACATCTCTCATCATTTTCCAATCATATCCTCTATCTTTAAATAGTTCAATAATATATTCCATTTCATCCATCATATCTGCATATTCGGAAGTCATCCTCACAGCTCTGATGCATTGTCCTTTAAAAATATTATACATCAGTTTTTTAGGATGATTACTGGTATATTCCAGATAAGAATTAATGAAAGTGTTTTTCCTATATATCCTAGACTTGAAACCTTCCTCTTTGTTTGATATGAATGTATCCAAGTATGCCACTCCTTCACTACTACTAGTAGATGTAAACTTGAGAAACCCACTGCTGTTATTTATATATTCCATAAAAACATTCCAACATTCCATTACACACTCTAGGGATATAAACCTCAACACAACAATGAATAGAACATGCTGGAGGGATAGATTCCCTTCGCAGAGATTTCCCTTACTATGGAACAGGGTCCCACTCTACATAAGACAGAGCCCCTCACTATCACTCTTCAAGAGGAACCTTGATGAGTGGATGGGTAACGGCACACCAACAGCACTACTAGATAGGGGCCAAGGGTACTAGCTGCTAGTACAAGCGTCTAGGGAACTACTAAAGGGGCGGTGAATACCGCACAACGTGGTTGGGCTAATATATGACTTCAGGCAGATAGCCCAGTACCAACCTATGAACCTAACCTATAAGTGTCTTGATCACCCTCCCATAAGATGTAAATATAGTCTAAGAATCATGAGTAATATTTAATGTTTCCATAATGTTCACTCTTGAACACCACATTTTCCTCCCAATCAAGCATTACCAAATTGGCGAATATGGGGGCACATGCCACCCCCATAGCTACGCCTTTAGTTTATCTAAATAGCTCGCCTTCATAGTAAATGTAATTGTGGTCCAGAACTATAGACATAAGTTCTAGTACCAAACACACCTTGTCCCAATCAAGGTGGCTGAAAGCGGTTAACATTTTTTTGTTTTAATAAATGAATTTCAGTATTTGTTACCACTGGTTTGTGGTGATTTTTTTGAGTTACATCACAACTATTACCATTTGAGTGGAGACAGCTTTTCGGAGTGTTTGCTGTGTTGTGGGAGAGCGGAGATTTTGACGTTCTTTTGCCGCTGATTTGTACAAAAGAAAAATATTGTAAAAGGGCAGATGATATGGGCCGCCTGGATGACAGCCAATAAAGATGATTTAATTAAGGAACTGGATTTTATTGAGAAGTTGTTTTGTGATAGGGGATACCCCAACATTTTAGTTACAACCATTAAAATGGAAGTACTGTAGGGTTGGGGGAGTAGATATTTACCCCCTACTGAATGTATGTGTAGAGGGAAATTTAGAGAAAGAGAGGTAGAATGTGAATGTTGAAAAAAAGATAGAAGGTAAAACAATGTATTTAGTATTAACATACAATAAAGACACTGGAACAATCCAGAAAATTATAAATAATTATAAATAAGTATTGGAAATTATGCAAAATAAAACAGAGACGCAGACAGCTGTAAAATCCAGGATAGGCCTTTACTGAGTGCAAAACACAAGCGCTTTCACAATATAGCTTCTTCAGGTGTAACAAAGCACTTAAAACAGACACACCTATATACTCACTGCATATCACATGTCTGAAGTCATATGACTAAGCATCACTAAAGCAAATCTTTTAAAGCCATACTAACATAAATTATATTCTAACTAACTAGATATAAAAAACAATATTTATACAAGACAATAGTAAAAGTTGCAATGACAAAAAATATTATGTTCCTTCCTAAATAAATACATATAAATATATAAACATTATGTGTCAATAAATAATATATTTTAATAACCAAATCCTAACCTACAGAAAACAAATAAATAATTCATATGTCAAAGTTTCATATATAAAAACACATATACATAAACCTATAACTTTATCTGCGAAGAGGCCTCATTTTAAGTTTCGGTCTCAGGGGAATACATTCATTTAGGCCATGTCCTTCTGTACCCATCAATTTAGTTATCCACATGGCTTCTACACTTTCTGTTCTGTTGCAGATATCTCCCCTTCTTATATTCTCCTGCAACTGAGCTATGACTCTGAATCTAAAAGTGTGGGTCATATCAGTATTCATAATGTGCCTGGCTAGAGCATTCACCTTATTACCCTTCCTAATATTATATACATGCTCTCTGATACGTTCCTTTAAACTCCTGTCTTCCCAGTATAGAATTTGGCACATACACAGCAATTGGCTAAATAAACTACATGTCGGCTCAAACAATCAGCTCTAATATCAAAATGAAAATCTCGATCCAAATCTGGATGGAAAAAGTGATCACTAGTTTCTATATATTGACACCAATTGCAACTGCCACAAGGTCTCGTGCCTCCTCTACTATTGCTCGTCTGCCCATCTCTCGGATAACAGAGTCTCCTCTTCAGAGATCTATTGTTCCTGAAACTAAATCTGGGTACTGTGTCCACCAAGCCAGCTACCTCATGATCAGTCAGCAAAATTTGCCAATGTTTCTTAACTATTTCAGTGTACTTGTGTACATCAGCGGTGTATTTCAAGGACATCCTAAGTTTAAAATTGGTGGATGCATCTTGTCTTTCACTTCCATGATTAAACTTCCTTGAAAAAAATGGCATGGCTTGATCTTTTCTCCTACCTACTGCTTGCGGTACATATTTCCTAAGAGTATTATCATTGTA
>NC_056741.1:1677635490-1677642990 GCF_019279795.1 Protopterus annectens
GGTTTGCCCCTGTTTTGGGCAAAAAACACCTTTCTCCTGAATATGTAGGTCAAGGCAAGAATGTAGATGGGGGATTCCTACCAATCTGCTTTAATCATTACATATGATGGTGAAACTAACTTGGTGAAGCGAGATATAGAAAATGAGTGGAATAAATTTGCAATATTATCAGACTTAAATGGTATATTTGATAAACCACTCGAATGTGTATATAAAAAAAGGCGAAATATTAAAAACATTTTAGAAGGAGGTTCACATCACAACAATTACAGAATTTTTACCAGTAATAGAAAAGATACACACTAATGTGGAAACTGTCCTCAATTTATTTATATACTGACTGGTGACACCTTACATTTGAAATGTAGAAACAAATATATAACAGAAACAAATAAATAACAACTAAAGGGTATGCAAATTTTAACACCACAGGTGTGATATACATTGTTTTGTGTGGTGTATTTGACTCCTTCTATGTGGGAAAGACCGAAAGAAAGTTAAAACAAAGAATGTACGAACACAGATACGATATAAGGAAGAAAAATGAGAACAGTGCCCTGTACAAACACTCAGTTATGTGAAAAAGCAGACTATCAATTTTTTTGTATTGAAGTAGTCCCTATAGACCCCAGGGGTGGTCCATGGGAGACTAGACATGAGTACAGGGAATTATACTGGCAACTAGTCCTGGATGCTTGTAACTATCCAGGGCTAAATGATATAGTATAATTAAAACCTGTAATAAAGCTTAGATCTACAAAACTGTAATAGTTAGATATATTTATTTTATTTACTGTCCATTTATTAAGTGGAACAATTTGATTTACTCTTTGAATGTGTGGTTCACAGTTTTCTCCACTAGATGGTACCAGTTCATTCTTTCATTTTATACATTTTATATTTTAAAACATGACATTTTTAAGTGTTATTTATCATATTTATTGCATTTATTTATTGTTCAAGTTGAGACAAAAATTTTTGAATATGTATATTTAAATGTATATAATACTATATTACTTATTTATGATGTTTTATTATTTTTTTAAAATAAGTCTTCTTGTATCTTGGAAATTAATTGATTCAAGTATTTCATTGGTTAATTTAAGAGGGAAAAGGTTTTTAAATAAGTAATTAGGATGTATATGCCAATCTGATGAAGTTCTTTGAGACAAAAATGTAACAGGAAGTGTTTTAACTGTGTTTATGCTTCATGTGCTGTGTGTTCGTTTTGTTGTGTTTTTTGTATTACAGAAACAGTGTAACTCCAATCCACTCGAAACCGATGTTATCCACAAAAACACACTTTATTAACAAGAAATCACTGTGGTTGAGCGCTTTCATCTGTTACAATACAGATTTCATCAGAACCAATCACTTTACAGCAGTACATTCTTTATATACCAGACTTGGCGCCAAAAATCTATAAATTATATTGGTCTTAAAACAGCGATGTTCCCTCAGAAACTATACTGATAAAATACTAGCTTAAATACATACTTCTAATATACTAAAATGTTAAAATTCTTAAAGAATAGTAAAAATACTTGAAAGATGCTATATAATTATAAATATTTATCTATAAAAATATAAAAATATATTTAATTTTAAATATGTTTTTGAATACATACATTATTAAATGCATTATTAAATGTATACTGGTGATAATGAATGAACACCTATTAAACTCACATTCTCCTAAATAGACCATTTTAATACTTATTATACTGTATAAAAATCTAGATACATTACTGTGGAAAGAAACTACTCGTTCTATAACATGTTACTGTAGTTGATGTGTAATGACTTGGTCCAAATTTGAAATGTTTGAGAAATTTGTCCTATTAACACATGAACCCTACTAAAATGTAAAGGTTTTTGAAAAATGTAAAGGTTTTTAAAAAACTTTGTGACTATACTATAAAATGCATATAATGTAATGCTTAAAGCTAAATGGGTGATTCCTATGAAACTTAATTCAATGCTAACAAGGGTTTTATGCTAATGAAGTCATTGATGCCAGGTCGTGTTGTGGCATCTGTGCATATTTGCCATCTACTTTCTTTCCATGCAAGAAATGTCTTCCAATTTCCGCCTTTATCCTTAACGTCTACCTGATCAATGATGGAAAACCTGAACTTATGCTCTGTCCCTTTTTCCTGAATGTGTCTGTATAAAGCATTTTTAGTGTCTTCCCTTTTTATACTGTACATGTGTTCATATATTCGTCTCTTCATCTTCCTCTCCGTTTTGCCTATATAGAAGGCCGGGCACATGGTACATGTAGCTATATATACCAACCGCTGGGAATTACAATTTCCTGTTGAACAATACACCTTGGAGTGCATGATGTTATCAAGTCTAATGATGTGAGTGGTGTTGATGTACATACATTGTTTACAACATCCACATTTTCTGGTCCCTTGTATGCTCATTTTATCATTCTTCTTCATTCCACACTCCAATAAACTTTTTATGTCGTTTCCAGTCTTGTACACTGTACATATCTCAGTTCCAACTATACTACCCAGGGTGCCCGCAGAGGTGATGCGAGTCCAATGCTTCCTAAGAATTTCTGTAATCAATTGAGCAAACGGATTAAATCTTATGACACATACTTTGTTGTCCCAGTCCTTACTTCTATTACTCTGTGTAATGATAGGGCACCCTAACAATGGTTTATATTTAAGTCCCCATTGTGCTTTTACGAAAAGAGTTGTGTTATCCAATAACTTCGTGGGATATCCCCTTTCAGTGAAGAGTTGAGTGATGATGTCTAATTCTCTGTTCATGTCTTCATAGGTAGATGACATCCTTGCTGCTCTAATGCACTGACCCTTCACAATATTTTTGAATATGTGACGTGGATGGCAGCTGGTGAAATATATGTAGTCGTTAGAAAAGGTGGGTTTCCTATATAGTCTCGAAATAAATCCAGTGCCAGTGTTACCTATCCACGTATCCAGGTATGCGATGCCCTTTTTGTCATATTGGTACGTGAATCTCAAAAAATCTGTAGTATTATTGAGGTATTCCACAAAGGTTGGGATCATATCCGTTGATCCAGTCCAAATGATGAACACATCGTCCAAAAAGCTGGTATATAGCCGTATGTGTTTGTAGAACTCACATGGGAATATGTGTAAGTTTTCCCACTCTAGCATCACCATGTTGGCAAAAATAGGAGCGCAAGATGCTCCCATGGCTACCCCTCGAGATTGTCTAAAGAGTTCACCTTGATGCTCTATGTAGTTGTGTTCCAACACCATGCTCATCATATCCATGATCAAATTGGTTCTCTCCCAGCTGCCTCCTAGGTATTTGCTTAGACTACTCTGGAAATATTCTAGTCCCGTGTTCACAGGGATGCTTGAGAAAAGATCTTGGACATCAATAGTTAGGAACGTCAGATTTTCATCCCACATATCCATAGTTAATTTGCTTAAGAAGTCCCAAGAATCTTTGACCAAGTGGTTAACTTTGGTATAGATGTGCTTTGTCCACTTATCTATGATAGTTCCTATCTTAAAAGTCTTAGACTTTGATCCAGAGATGATGGGTCTAAAAGGTGGTTTAATCTGGTTCTTGTGAACTTTCGGGATTCCAACTATATATGTGCCAAGATCGGATGGTCAGTTTTTACATAGTCATATAATTCGTTGGTAATCCGTTTGTCAATTAAGTACTCTTCTATGGCATAGTCTATACGTCTATAGCCGATGTTTATCTGGTTTAAAGATACCTTTTCGTAGTTGCCTGAGTCATATAAGATTCTGTTGATTTCTTTGTAATACTGGGTGTTGTCGAATATCACAACCCCTCCACCCTTGTCCGGTTTCATGATTCTAATTTCATTGTTTGTAATGAGTTCTTTTAGGCACGTCCTTTCACCTGTAGTTAAATTGTCTGAAAATGCATTACCTACACTTTTGTTGTTCCTAATGTCATTGTATAAAGGGTATATGTCATGACAAACCATGTTCTCATATATGGCAACCTGTGGATTCATAGTTGGTATATATGTGCTTTTTTTCACTAAGGTGTTGTGGTTCCTGTCAGTACTGGTCCTATTGGGATGGTCATTAAATTGAATGGCTAAATTCAATCTTCTACAGAAGAGCTTAATTTCCATTATAAGGTCAAACAAATTAAACTTGACTGTTGGTATGTACTTCATTCCTTTACTGAAAAGGGAAATTAGGTCTTTAGTAACAGGAATATCAGTGTAGTTATACACATTAAAACCTTGGTGACTACTAATACTAGGTCCTCTGTCGAGAACTGTGTGTGAAAAAACTCCAATAGCAGGCTTGGTAATGGGGGATGGCAACTTGATGGGGTCCTTCTCTGGTGTAGTAGTGTGATCTGCATCTATGGCATACTTAGTAGTGGGGCTACAATGATGTACTAATATCTCCTTTGCTGTTTCTTTGGCGCAGGAAAATATCTCCCCCCTTGAAAATTTTCCTCGTCATTCTTACGTGTATATCTCTTTTTACCTCTGGAATATGCCACCTCAAACATACCCTCGTTCTCTCTATCTTGTTTGGGCCAAACATATGCTCTGTTATTTCTATATGAGTCCATATCGCAATCTAATTTGTGCATTTTCCTTTCATAAACATTTTTCACTTTAACTGTAGCCTGATTAAACTGGCTAGAATAACAGTCATACCATCTTTCAAACAGTTCATCCTGTATAATAGATTCATTCAAATTGTACACCTCCTCTAAAAGTACTTTAGCTTTCTGTTCATTATATTTAATGAGGTATTTCATGTAAGTGTATCCAAAATCATCAAACATGAGATTAAAATCAGTTATTATGCTAGAATCAAACTTAATACCTAATGGCAATTTAAAGAATCTAAGTCCTTTCGGAACTATTTTTAAAACTGTGCATTTTTCAAAATATGCTATATCCATCCTTACACATTTTAACTGTATCAGTTTCTTGCCCAACAAGTAAATTCTAGATTTAATATCATCTTTTTTATTTTTGTTAATATTAATATTTTCAGGCGTTCCATTAAATTGCCCCTTTAAATTATGCTTATTCATGAAATCGAAATCATCTGATACAAAATCGTTAAACATGTTAAACATTCCAGTATCTTTGGGCTTAATGTCCATTCTTTTAATATGTGAACTTTTGGGACTGAATAGTAAATCATTGTTTACAGTACCTTTACTACAGTGGGAAGATTTATTACCCACTGTAGAATAAGTCCTTAGATTCTCGTTGTGCTTTTTAGGCCGTGCACCCAGTCTCTCATTATCAGCATTCAAGTTGACCATGCTGAAATCAAAAGTAAAATCCTCCTCTAAGGATATATTCACAGTATTTGTAACCAAATCGATGCGTTGGTTGCTGTCAGCTGCTGGCGCCTCTCCCTGCCCATTGGGGATGTCGCTAGTGTAGCTACAGTCCGCCGCTTCATCCAAAATAATGAATTTGGCTCTTACTGTGTCCTCGTTGTGGTTGCCTTTCCAGACTGGAGCAATATTTGAGTTAACTTGCTTATTAGCATGAGCGGAGCCTCCGCTCTCCATAACGACCGCTGTAAGCTTGTTCACCATATTCAATAGTTTATTAACGTCATCTTTTAGCGACGTTACCTCCTCTCGAAGTTCTTTGTATACATCCGGCTTCAATGAAGTGCTCGGAGAACCCTCTTCTGCCATCGAACAACTTGTAAAAGTAAAAGTGTAGATCAGTCACGACGTGCAGGAAAATTGCAGAAACAGTGTAACTCCAATCCACTCGAAACCGATGTTATCCACAAAAACACACTTTATTAACAAGAAATCACTGTGGTTGAGCGCTTTCATCTGTTACAATACAGATTTCATCAGAACCAATCACTTTACAGCAGTACATTCTTTATATACCAGACTTGGCGCCAAAAATCTATAAATTATATTGGTCTTAAAACAGCGATGTTCCCTCAGAAACTATACTGATAAAATACTAGCTTAAATACATACTTCTAATATACTAAAATGTTAAAATTCTTAAAGAATAGTAAAAATACTTGAAAGATGCTATATAATTATAAATATTTATCTATAAAAATATAAAAATATATTTAATTTTAAATATGTTTTTGAATACATACATTATTAAATGCATTATTAAATGTATACTGGTGATAATGAATGAACACCTATTAAACTCACATTCTCCTAAATAGACCATTTTAATACTTATTATACTGTATAAAAATCTAGATACATTACTGTGGAAAGAAACTACTCGTTCTATAACATGTTACTGTAGTTGATGTGTAATGACTTGGTCCAAATTTGAAATGTTTGAGAAATTTGTCCTATTAACACATGAACCCTACTAAAATGTAAAGGTTTTTGAAAAATGTAAAGGTTTTTAAAAAACTTTGTGACTATACTATAAAATGCATATAATGTAATGCTTAAAGCTAAATGGGTGATTCCTATGAAACTTAATTCAATGCTAACAAGGGTTTTATGCTAATGAAGTCATTGATGCCAGGTCGTGTTGTGGCATCTGTGCATATTTGCCATCTACTTTCTTTCCATGCAAGAAATGTCTTCCAATTTCCGCCTTTATCCTTAACGTCTACCTGATCAATGATGGAAAACCTGAACTTATGCTCTGTCCCTTTTTCCTGAATGTGTCTGTATAAAGCATTTTTAGTGTCTTCCCTTTTTATACTGTACATGTGTTCATATATTCGTCTCTTCATCTTCCTCTCCGTTTTGCCTATATAGAAGGCCGGGCACATGGTACAGGTAGCTATATATACCAACCGCTGGGAATTACAATTTCCTGTTGAACAATACACCTTGGAGTGCATGATGTTATCAAGTCTAATGATGTGAGTGGTGTTGATGTACATACATTGTTTACAACATCCACATTTTCTGGTCCCTTGTATGCTCATTTTATCATTCTTCTTCATTCCACACTCCAATAAACTTTTTATGTTGTTTCCAGTCTTGTACACTGTACATATCTCAGTTCCAACTATACTACCCAGGGTGCCCGCAGAGGTGATGAGAGTCCAATGCTTCCTAAGAATTTCTGTAATCAATTGAGCAAACGGATTAAATCTTATGACACATACTTTGTTGTCCCAGTCCTTACTTCTATTACTCTGTGTAATGATGGGGCACCCTAACAATGGTTTATATTTAAGTCCCCATTGTGCTTTTACGAAAAGAGTTGTGTTATCCAATAACTTCGTGGGATATCCCCTTTCAGTGAAGAGTTGAGTGATGATGTCTAATTCTCTGTTCATGTCTTCATAGGTAGATGACATCCTTGCTGCTCTAATGCACTGACCTTTCACAATATTTTTGAATGTACTGCTGTAAAGTGATTGGTTCTGATGAAATCTGTATTGTAACAGATGAAAGCGCTCAACCACAGTGATTTCTTGTTAATAAAGTGTGTTTTTGTGGATAACATCGGTTTCGAGTGGATTGGAGTTACACTGTTTCTGCAATTTTCCTGCACGTCGT
>NC_056741.1:1677647990-1677810490 GCF_019279795.1 Protopterus annectens
AACCTATCGGGACTAGATCCCGAACACGCCAGACGCTTACAGATGTTCAACCAAGCGAAAATTTATTAGATGAGAGTGAGAAAATCTGTCCATTAATAGAAGTACCAAACCCACAGGCAGGACAGGAGGGCCAGGCCTCAACTCTCTTAGTATACAGACCATGGACACCGGAAGACATCCGAAAAGCTACAGAAGGAATTCCCCATCCAAAAATTAACTTTGAGAAATTTTTGCAGGATTTACAGGGCATAAAATTGAGTTACCACCTAAATGGGGAAGAGGTAGAAAGAGTAGTTAGACAAATTTTAGGTCCGGACTGGCACATGATTTGTGGCGCCTGGAATGCCCGTGACGCGCAACACAGGCCACTCCCACATAGTGACGCAGAACTAGATGCTAGATTGAAGGGTCTTACAGACCGCATTACTGAAAAATGGAAACCTAGGGCAGACTGGACTTGCATTAACCAATGCGTACAACAAGATAATGAAACAGTAGATGCATACTATGGTAGATTATTGGAATGTTTTAATAACCATAGTGGCATGCCTATTCCCGAAAATCAAAAGAATGATAGCTCATATGAACAACAGTTGAAGAATGCATTTTTGAAAGGTTGTATTGCCCCTATCAATAGCTTCATCACGAAGCACATGATAGATCACCGAACAAGTAGGCTTCAAGCCTTGTTAGAGTATGCCAGGCATGCCGAAAAACATTTTAACAGTAAAAAGAAAAAGAAGACGCAGGTCTTCACAGCTGAAGACGGTGCGGAAGTTTTTGTAGTACAAACAGCCAAAAAGGGTAAGCGAAATACTCAGGGTAACAAGCGCTCTGACAGAAACTCAGAAATTTATGAGGACAGGAAGAAAAGAGGTGAGTGCTTTAATTGCGGTAAGAAGGGACATTTGGCAAGGGATTGCAGGAGCAAGGCACCTGTGGAAAAAAAGGATAAGGAAGATGAGGATTGACTAGATGACAGTTATGCTGCTCAGCAGTCACCAGGAGAGACTAATGAGCAGGGGAATAATGTAAATACCTTAGAAGAAACAGATGACATGCAACCGGATGTAGAAGTTGGGGAAAGTGAAGTTTTGGACTTGGCATTACTGAGCTTAGAGCTCTATTTAGCAGACACGAAACCGGAAGTTACACTTCTGGTGGAAGGGAGAGAAGTCAAATTTTTGTGTTTTTCAGGAGCATCACGAACTTTGATACATCCTTCAAAGTTACCGGAACATTCTGAGTCACCTGATTACATATTAGTGAAAGCAGCAAACGGACAGCTGTACAGGGAACCACTTTCCCATGATATAGCAATAACCGACCCCGTCTCGGGTATGACCCAGAAAAGTAAAATAGTACTTTCTGCAAAATGCCCCATGAACTTATTAGGAAGAGATCTTATGCAACTTTTTGGCATAGCAGTAGTCCCTACCATGAACGGTATGGAGGCACAGAGACAAACTGATACTTTTGTAGTACGATCGGAGGGTGAGGCCTATTATTGGTACAGCCAGGATCTGGTTACAACCGGTCCAGGGGCAGTGACCAAGGAACTGATGAATGTAGCCACCAGCAAGGTGCTTCCCCTCGATGTTGATCAGCAACATTTATTACATTGTACCCTATATTATTGTAGCACATCAGGACCTGATAAAGAATATGAACAAAAATTGTTCAGGAATCCCGCAAATAGACTAATACTGCGGACTCTATACTGGGACACTGAGGGCAATGGCGTAGTGAGTTGTTCATTACCTCAGGAATTCTTGGAATTGTACAAATCCAATAAACTACCGCATGTTAGCCTAACCAAAAACAAGAATGTTAAGTGGGTAGACTTGGGTGACAAAGTGACAAAATGGGAGAAACTAACTGACTCAGAGTTATCAGACTTAGGAGTACAGAAACAAAAACTAAATTGGTTAACGCAAGCACGCCCAGCTGTACACTTACAACAGAGTGAAGACAGCTGACTGGCGTTCTTGATAGAAGAAGAAGAAAAAGCTTTGAGTAAAATACCAAATGTTCTTTGGTCAACAGGAAAATCAGATGTAGGACTTATTCGAACAGCAGGGCCAGTAGTTATTACACCAAAATCGGCCTTTAGACCAAGGAAAAGACAATATCCTTTGAGCAAGGATGCGAAACAGGGAATCAAACCTATCATAATGGCATTACTTAAGAAAGGGATACTGGTAGAATCCTTAGATTCACCATGTAATACTCCTCTATTTCCTGTAAAAAAAGCAAACGGGGAATGGCGGATGGTACAAGATTTACAGGCTGTAAATAATGCGGTAATATCAAGGGCACCTACAGTGCCAGACCCACATACCCTGTTAAATGATTTGAAGCCGCAACAAAAATATTTTACCGTGGTAGATATTAGCAATGCGTTTTTCTCAATACCTATCCACCCTGACAGCCAGCATTGGTTTGCATTCACATTTCAGGGCAAAAGGTATACGTACACCCGGCTACCACAGGGATATAGTGAAAGCCCAACAATATTCGCACAAGAAATGGCTAGCAACCTAGCGGGGTTTTCTCCACCAGGGGGCAGTCAAATACTACTTTATGTAAATGACATCTTGCTTGCAGCCCCCACCCAGCAGCAATGTAAGGAAGACACAATAGCATTGTTGAAATTCTTAGCTGAGCAAGGGCATAAAGTGAATAAACATAAATTGCAACTTTGGAGAAAACAGGTTAAATACCTGGGATATGTGATATCCAAAGAAGGTAGAACATTAAATAAAGATAGGAAAACAGCTATCTTACAAGCACCTAGACCAACTACCAAAAAGGAAATGATGTCCTTCTTGGGAACGACTAACTTTTGTCGAAGTTGGATACCGAATTATGCCTTAGAAACGGCTCCATTGGCTGATTTAATATTTAAAGCACCAATGGCAGCACAAAAAACACTACACTGGACTCCGGAAGCAGAGGCAGCCTTTTGCAGACTAAAACAACTGATAGTTTCATCATTAGTTTTAGGGCTTCCGAATTACCATAAGAGATTTTTCCAAACTGTAGATTGTAGGCGGGGATATATGACGTCAGTACTGACGCAACAACATGGCGGCAAGCAACGCCCCATAGCTTACTATTCATCACAGTTAGATCCGGTGGCACGATCATTACCACCCTGTGTACAAGCAGTAGTCGCAGCAGCTATGGCAGTGCAAGCTTCAGCCTCAGTGGTATTGTTTCATCCTCTCACGTTGAAAGTACCTCATGCAGTTGCGATAATTTTACTGCAAGAAAAAATAGCATTTTTATCCCCTGCCAGACATCTTTCTTGCATGACCATACTATTGAGTCAACCCCATATGACAATTGAACAATGCACGACATTAAATTCATCGACATTACTTCCGATTCCTGTGAATGGCACACCACACAGCTGCCTACAGGAAATGGAACAAATAACCACACCCAGACAGGATCTTACTGATGTACCTCTAGCCAATGCAGAGGTGACATTTTTTGTGGATGGGTCCTGTAGACGAGGTCCTACAGGGAAAAACCTAGTGGGTTATGCAGTAGTGACTGATAACGAAATCATAGAAGCACAACCCTTGCAACATAACCTGTCAGCTCAAGCAGCAGAATTGATAGCTTTGACACGTGCTTGCACTCTAGCGAAAGACAAATGTGTTAACATATATACTGACAGTCAGTATGCTTTCTCTACAGTGCATGTCTTTGCACAACAATAAAAAAACAGGGGAATGATAACATCTACTGGCAAGCCGATTAATCATGCACAACTAATTTTGAACCTGTTAGATTCTATTCAGTTACCCACTAGAATAGCTATCTGTAAATGTGCAGCCCATACCAAACAACAAGATAGAATTTCAAAAGGGAATGCTCGGGCTGATGCAGCTGCGAAGCAAGCTGCCTCAGACCTAGAAACTGTGCTCTTAAATGAAGAACTACAACCTTCTGAGACTCTAGATTTAGAAATGTTAAAAACAATGCAGACATTAGCTACAAATGCAAAAAAGCAAAAGTGGATAAAATGAGGAGCAATCCTTGAAGAGGGACTGTACATCTCCAAAGAGAAAAAGCCCATATTGCCATCTAATTTATTTAGATATGCAGCTTTGTTGAGTCATGGGCAGAGCCATGTCTCAACAGGGGGGATGGTACAGTTAATTAACAAAACATTCCAAACATACGGATTCTGAATTATACACAAAAATTTTGTGCAACATGTCATATTTGTAGCAAACATCATGCACAGGGAGCATTTAAACCGAAGCGAGGGAGCTTTCCAACACCACCCTATCCGTTCCATACTATTTGTATGGATTTCATAGAACTGAATAAATGTGAAGGGAAAAAATACTGTTTAGTGATCATAGATATGTTTTCAAAATGGGTAGAAGCTTTTCCAACCAGGAATCCGGATGCAGCGACAGTAGCAAAAGCCCTAGTGAAAGAAATCATTCCTAGATTTGGCATACCGGAAAGAATTTATAGTGACAATGGGACACATTTTGTCAATCAAACAATTCAACAACTTGGGAGATTTTTTGGGATTTCTTTGAAAAATCACTGTGCTTATCACCCTCAGTCAGCAGGACTGGTGGAGAGGTACAATGGAATTTTGAAAAACAAGTTGAGGAAATTAATGAGTGAGACTCAAAAGACTTGGATTTGCTGTCTGCCTTTGGCACTGCTGAGCATGAGAACTGTTCCAAATGTAAAGGGCTTGACCCCTTTTGAGATAGTGTTTGGAAGGGCATATTGTGTGCCACAATGGAAGGCCCTCATGCCTGCAGAGCTGGAGGCCGATGGCTCATTAGCTAGTTATATGAAGAAATTGTTAACAAATAAGACTGTTTTGCAGTTGAACTCTTTTTCAGATAAACAAGAAGCAAAACCGGAGGCCGTGCTGACCCCGGGGTCCTGGATTTGGCTGAAAGTCATAAAAAGAAAGAACTGGGCGAGTCCAAAGTGAAAAGGTCCGTACCAGGTACTATTGGCAACACCTACTGCAGTAAAAATTGCTGAGAGATCATCTTGGGTTCATTTGACACACTGTAACCCTGTCAAGGAATTTAGCTTGGATAAACACCTTTTAACTGACATACCACAGAAACAGGATGGCCAGAGGCAGAGTAAATAAAAATGTGAAACAACCCCAAAGACATTGGTTCACTGGCCTACTGATCATACACTTATTAACTATGTTTGTAGTAACCTTTTTGTTGTTATGGTTTTTCTTGCATATAACTACAAAAGTAAAATTAATAAAACGTGATGAAGGACTGGCTATAGACTGGCACCCAAACTTTAACACATACCTGGCTATGAAACGAGTCTATGTAGAGACTATGAACGTTTCAAATTGCTGGGTTTGTACTGCAATACCCACAGCATATGGAGGACTTTTGATGTCTGCTGTCCCCTTGGGGATAAATAAAACTTGGAAAAACCTATTATTTGACACAGGTACTGTAAGATCACAAGACAAAGTGGCATTATATTTGCCCGTCACTCAGAAAGGAATTGTTTGTTTTGTTAAAAATGATACACTCCAGGTTGGTTGGAGTAACTGTAACATAACTGTATCTTACAAATGTTATATAAAACCTGTAGACCAAGGTACTAGTTGTAGCACGAATTATGGTTCATACTTAAGCTTGATGAAAACAACATTGAGAGATGTGCAAAAAACTCCTGAAATATATAGACAATTATCTGTTATAGATAAGAAAATGTTTCATTCAGGGTTAACCCGCATCAGTACAAAAGTAGAAAACTGTTATTTTGTTTGTGGGAAAAAGGCCTACAAATGGTTACCTGAGAATTGGTCCGGCAGTTGTTTTTTGGGTTATCTGGTTCCAGCCATAAGACATACTGCAAAATTGCCCCTGGGTAAAATACGTAATGTAAGAAATGTAGCTCAGCAAGCCGAGAACACAGTCAAAAAACCTGCTAATCCAGTGGGTAAGATTGAAGCAAGCTGGAAGAATCATTCGGCTGTGAAGGACAAAGAAAAGTTGACCCATATAAACTTGAGTGACAGTGTTATATCCTGGGCTGGGATATTCCCAACCTACGGAGCAGTCAAATCGATTTGGAAACTGAGAAAATTGTCAAAACTCCTCAAAGTAATGAGCAATGCGACTTTTTCCGCTCTTGAACTTGTGACTGATGAAATGAATGCAATGAAAACAGTTGTATTACAGAACCAAATGGCTCTCGACTTCACCCTAGCGGCGAGAGGTGGTACGTGCGCGCTTATCAAAGAAAAATGCTGTGCGTACATTCCAGACAACCAGCATGAAATCAATGATCACCTGGAGGTAATACAGCAGGTGTCAGCAATGGCAGAACCAGGCCCAAACCCACTGACAAACTTTTTCCAGAATCTGTTTGGGGGGTGGGGGTCGGTCCTTATGAACATTCTGATTGCAATTTGTGTAGTACTGCTCATAATTGGAGCATGTGTCTGCTGCGGGATACCCTGTGTAAAAAAATTAGTTAAAGACCTAGTTGACGTATCAGTAACTGAAACTATGTACCAGGATATGGAATTAAATTTGTTGATACCAAGTAAAAGCCTATCTGAAATATAAAGCAAATGACTTACTTAGCTGAAAGTCCTTAAATGGAAGAGGCTAAAAAACGAAATAATACTGTTTATGTTTCAAATAAAATAAAATGCATTAACAGGAGGGAGAATGTTAGAAAAATATATATATTCACGTATGTGCTGCCCAGAAAATATATTAACATACATGCTGCTTAGAAAAATATATATTTACAATGTATGCTGCTTAGGAAGATGTGTATTCAGACATTCAAACATATATAAGTTGTGTGGTCAAATATATAGAGAAATGTGTGCTTTAGTTAGGAATAAATGTACTTAAATCTATAATGGAGAACAAAGTTTGAAAAGTAGTATGATATGTAATGCATTTAATTCTGTTTTACTAGAATAATAGTAGAAATAAACTTGCATATTATTGCTTGAAGCATAAGCTGCAGTGTAATCAGAAATTTGGCCTTGGCAGCGTTCAAGCACAGCCTGGCTCATGTCTTTCAAGTAAAGATTATTTTGCAAAGTTAGAAAATAATAAATCTGTTCGCATGTGTATCTTCTTCCTGCTTCCACCAGAAGAATAGCCTTGTGCGCACCATCAGAGATAGTGTCCAGCTGGCAGAGCATGGAACAAAGGAAGGCATTTTAAGAAGAACTGCACCCATTGTATTCGAACTAATCTAAGAGCCTTGAATTGGCTACATCCTCAGGAGGTCATTGTGACTGACCAGGTGCTTGCAAGGCTGTAACATTCTCATGGGAAAAAGATTTTTTGAAAAACACCATCTCAGCACTTTTTCATAAGTTACTATGATGTAAAGACCCAGTCACTGACCACGTCAGTGAGGTGGGCAAAACTGATAGTGAAGTGTATAAAAAATGGAGTCTTCCGTCAATAAAGCAGTCAAAATTCTGTACAAGTTTGTGTATGGTTTTTTGCCTCCTAATGTACATTAGAGTATAAGATACTTGAGTTCTCCTGCATTATTGTTTGTTATTGATTGACATTGTTTTTGAATACTCAATGATTTTTACAGTCTGATTCTAACAAATTTATTTAACAAGAGCTAGGGATCCCTGACTGGGTTGACTGTAAGCCCTGGGCTGGCTATCCCTGTGGTGTTGAGTGGTGAGGATTACATGGCAGACTAAGCTGGGTGGACAGGCTTGGATCTGAGGGGGGGGGGACCAGTATGACCTGAAGGTTCAGCAAAGACACTCTGTGCCACCTCGAAGCAGACCTCCCTAGGGAGGAGGAAGACAACAGAGAAGAAGACAAGGGTCTCTGGTCTGCTGGTTCGACACTTCCCACAGGCTGGCTGCCTGAGGAGGAAGCCGGAACTGATCTGTCCCAACAACGAAGCTCAGAGAGGGATGGAAGGCTCAGAAAACATCACAGTCTATCCAACCCTCCTGGATCTGATGTGGACATCTCGGCTGTGGGAGCTGTCTGGATCCATGTTGTCAGACCTGAAGAGACCAACCTCCTCGGATTTGACCCAGATGGGCCCAGAGCACTCGATTCAATAACTCCAAAACCACAGTCAGTGGAGGAGTGGAAACTAGGTGAAGTCCCAGACCTGATGGGGCAGGGACCAACAGACCACCCTTCTGAATCTGCTCTGTAACCAGCTCTCTCGCCATCCTCACCACATCTGCTTCACTAAAGCTTCAGGTGGAATGCGAGGGCACAAAAGGTGCAAGGCTAGAATGTCTCTCCAGGAAAGGGGAAGGTAGTCAGGATGGAGCCAGATTAAAGGATGTCATAGGATGTCCAAAGCAAGCATATCAGATCCGAAAGTTTTGAATTCAATGTTGACTTCTTTTTCAGCTCCGTAATAAGAGTTTTCTTCAGATCAGAGACCTGTGAGGTGGCAGGCAAGGTCAGATTTGACCTTAGGAACTTCTTTGGCTCCAAGGAAGACAGCACCTCAGCCAATATGGGCCTCTTGGAACGGGGTCCCTATGTTTCAAGGTCCAAGGCTGATCACTGGATAACACCTGCAAAAAAATAAGATGGTAACAGACCTTTCAAAATCAACTTGATTTTTTCTGTGAGGGCTTGAGGATTAAAAGCCCTACATATCAAACATTCCTCATTCAAATGGTCAGGACCTATGCAATAGAGAAACAAACAGTGCCCATCTGAAATGGACAATTTGTGCCTGCACTTAGTGCACTTCTTAAAACCCTTCTCTAACACAATGTCTAAAGAAAGAGAGAGACAAAGAAGAGGACAGAGGCACACATGGAGAAAAGAAAAAGGCTTTACAGTAAAGACCAAGGACAGGGGAGAAGATTAGGACACTGTAGAAGGGGAAACAAGGAAGAAATAAATTCTACAATGTAAGAAGAAATAAATTCCAGTTATCTCCAGAAAAAAAAAACAACTCAAGAGCTCTGCAGTAACCATGTCTGAACGCAGAAGTGGTGAACAAGATCTGAGGGGACAGGTCAGTAATGTACTGTGGGTAGGGGAGAGCCTGAAGGTTTCCACGAGCTGTAGTAATGACTGAGTTGGATCTGACATCAGATCAGAGACCCATTCATTGAGGGTGAATGAAAATTGACATCAGATCTGCTGTTCTTGTGCGAGTACATCTAGTCTGTGAGAAAGCTTGAGGAAACTGCCCTTGGCCAATTCCAAAAGAAGGGAGAGTCATTGTTGCATGGGACAGAAGACAGTCACCACAATGATCTTGGGGGATTCCTTTTGAATCTTCAGAAGTGCCTTGGATATCAGAGGAAAGGTTGAAAAAGCATAAAGGAACATTCCTATCCATATAAAAAAGGCATCTGTCTTCCAAGCCTTCTTGCACAGAGTCCTGGAGAAGAATTATATCAGATGATTTTCAGCGATGAGGCAAAAAGGTCTACTTGAGGAACTTTCCACAGATGGATCAATTCCCCCAATCTACTTTCCATTAGTGAGGGTCTGCTTTCGCACCACTCAGCTTTTGTGCCACACAGTCTTGCTCTGAACAAATGTTGGAAGCCTGTGAAATGAGATTGTGCTGTAAAGCTATATCCCATATGAATACAGCTAGTCTGCATAGGGAGTAAGACCTGCTCCCCCCTTACTTGTTTATGTACCATATCACTGTGGTATTGTTTGTAACAACTTGAAGGGTCTTGAGGAAGAAATGTGATTACCTTGAAAAGGGCAAGCACAACTCTTATATTTATGTGTTTGTTGACCCGGATACCTTTCACTTTATTCCCCCTTGACACTGCTCCCCCACAAAGTTAGGGTGCCTGCAGTGACTGACTGCTTTGAAGCAGGAGGGGAGAAGGGAAACCTGGATTCAGCGATATTGGATGTCTCCCACCAAGTGATTTCTCTTTTCACAAACCCAGAACTGGAATCTGAAAAGATAATGGGTGTTGGTCCTGGGACCAAAGAGACTTTGGATACCATTGTATCTTTCTCACGTGAAGTCTTGCCAGGGGTACCAAAAGAATCACAGATGCCATGAGACCTAGAATCCCGAGGTATTCCCTCATAGTGACTGAATTCTGAGTGGAAAACTCCTGGAATAGATATAAATATAGCTCTATTTTCCTCTGGATGAAAAGTTATTTGTACTGAGGTGCACAGCAGACATCCCAGAACACAATCCTGTTTGACAGAATCAAAAATAGACTTGAAAGTTCTCTTGGAATCCCAGCCGCATAGGAGACCTTTCACCCAAGTGAGAGATTTCTGACACTGATAAAGACTGCAAAGTTAAGCAGGTCCTCTAACTCTGGAATATGTGGACATCTTGTAGCCTGCAGTGTACTGTAACTGGAGCTACACATTTTTGTAAACACCCTTGGAACAATGGACTGCCCTGAGTAAGGCAAAGAACTGACCATGTGATCCCAATACACAAAATCTTAAGAAACTTTTGAAGTATGTATGGATAGAAATGTGATTATAAGCATCTTTTAAATTTTAGGTCACCGTAAACTTAAGTGAGGAAGGGGGAGTAAAAGATTGTGTAGCGAGAGAATTTTGAACTTGAGCACTATCACAAACTAGTTTAGGAAAGAAAGATCTAGAAAATGGTTTCCAGGCATTTCGTTGTCTGGCACCAGAAACATTCTTGAATAAAAGCCTCTTCCCTACTGTGAAGGAGGAAATGTTTCTATTACCCTCTTGAGAAAGCCTGTGCTGTTGGCCAGGAAGAAACAGACAGACATGGTCTGGTGGATGTGGAATAGCTTCCTGGAAAGAAGGAATTTCTTACCATTGCTATCTGTACCCTGCCGAATCAGTCTCAGAACCCATTTATCTGAAACAATCTGCTGCCAGAGAGAGAAATATGAATATTTAAAATTTCTGGGTAGGATAAGGGACTGCCAGAGTGGGAGGGGGGTATAGGTCCCTTTACATTCTGACTTATTTGACTGTACTTTGTTTTGGGGGTTTCTGCTTTCTTTATGGAACCTCCCTGCCATTCTTTTTTTAAAAGTCTGCTTACCATCATTTTGCTTAGTCGGTTGCTTCTTGCCAAAATTGAACACGGGAGCAGAAAAACAACTGGAAAATTTAGAGGAGGGCTGAAAAATCTGAGATTTCCTGTATCAGCTTACCCCCTCATCACATTTTTGATAACCCTTGAAGGTCTCAAAACTAAAATAAATCTCTATCCAAAGTTGAATTCAAAATTTAAATTTTATTTTTTACATCATCTCCCAGGCAAACCTCCTCAACAGAGTACCAGTGGCAACAGGCCAGTATATAGTATATACAGAGTCATAAACATACTTTAAACAATAAGTAGTGACCTGAGAAATAAAAGAAGCTAAACAATACACAGCAGATTTTTCCTCACAGGAAGGAAAAAAATGTTATGTATTCATCATATTGTTCCATATGTATCATCCAGTTATTTTTCCTCAAATGAATGGGTCAGATCCAAGCCACTTCTACCAAATCTTCGGATCCAAAAAACTCAAACTCCTCCCTCTACCCATAAAGCTCTGCCCACCTAACATATCTGAGATAGAGTTTGCTGCCTCTAGACATAAAGGGACGATAACTTAAAGAAGTGAATAAAGACAGATTAAGAAAAGGAAGCTGGATCTCATAGAACAAAGATTCCTGACAGAACTCTTAGGTGTTTACAGAAGCAGGGGAATGGGGGCAGGTGGGTGGGAAGTTGAGGAAGAATGAAAATGGACAAGATGGAATGTTATGGCGAGCACATGACTTTTTATCTGCTGTTGTCCTTTTCAATCATTACTCAATTGATGGGACAGAGCCCGCAGATGACCTTGGGTGATCGTCATGGAAGGATATTCCAGAGTACTACAGAGCCAAAGGCAGCTCTGTTTCTGGAAACCAAATTCAGTTTGCAATGAGCAAAAACGTGTCAGCTTTAGGCCAAGTTGCAGCTGCACAAATGTTATTTATGGAAGCCCTTGACAAAAAGGCTGAAGATACCTCCACAGATCACATGGAATGAGATCTAGGAGGCTTAGGCAAGGACAAATCTCTTACTATAAACAAAGGAGATACAATCTGTTAGCCATTTGGCCAAAGTAAACATGTAAACTTGCATTACTATTTTGTTAGGAGAGAAGGAAAAAACTGGTCAGTCTTCCTGAAATCCTTGGTTCTATGGAGGTAAAAACACAGTTGTCTATGCATATCCAAAAGATGGAGCATGTGATCTCCATTATTTGAGAAGTTTGAAAAGAAAACTGGGGGATTAATGACCTGGTTAATGTTGAACTCTGAAGCTACCTTAAGCAAAAAAGATGGGTTGGTCCATGTACAGAGATTTGGAAGATAGAGCCTAGAGTTCAGATACTCTTCTTGCAGATGTGACAGCGACTAAAAGCATGGTTTTCCAAGAGAGAAACTTTAGATCAGACATGGCAAAACACAAGCCTCTTAGCTTCCCTTAAGGACTCCTCTCAAACCTCTTGTAAGAACAAATCCAAAAACAAACGAAACAGAGTCCAAACTGGCTGTAATCTTTCATTATAAAATGTAAGCACTTTCAGGTTAAAAAAACCTTCATCAGACACCTGTTTGTTTTTGCATTTGTTAGATCAGACATGGCTGATGGTTTAAATGGAGATTGTGTCAGGGCCTAAAGCACAACCATTAAATGCCAAGGAGGAGTAGGATCCTTTAAAGGAGATCTAAGTAAAAGGACCCCTTTGAGAAAGGTTTACATAATCTAGAAGAAGCTAAGGTAGAGTTATTTTCAACCAGGTGGAAATTTGAAATGGCAGCCAACTGGACTTTAATAGTAGAAAAAATAGCCCCTTCGTTGAAAATTGAGGCTAAAAATTCAAGTATAGCTGGCACTCTGTTAAGGGCCCAGAACACAAATCTTTTCCATTTACTTTTGTAAATCCTTCTAGTAGAAGCCTTCTGAGAAAAAGACAGACTGGACTGGGGAGGAGACCCTTTGACAAGGCCAAAAGGGGGCAATGAGGATAACTTTGCTCTTGAACCAAGAAGCTTTCTGTAGAAATTTGAAAGAGAGAGGCAATGGTTGGTAAGCATAAAGAAAAGAGGAGGGCCAGTCATGGAGTACAACATCTCTTGGTGACTCCCCCATTGCAGGGATCAAGGCAAAGAACCTGCTGCATTTGGTGTTGATGAGGGATGCGAAAAGGTCGCAGCATGGCTGGTCACATCAATGGAAAATTCTCTCTCTCTGCTACTTTCACATTGAGGGACCCCTCATGAGCCATCAAAGTGGACTTGCTTTGTCAATCACGTTGGTTTTCCCAGAATGTGCACTGCTATTAGAAACCAACCTGAAGAGATCACCCATTGCCAAAATCCCACTGCTTCTTGAGAAAGCGGATATGATCTAGTTCCTCCCAGTTTGTTAATGTACCTGACCACTGACATGTTGTCCATTTGATTAGTAACTA
Source organism: Protopterus annectens (assembly GCF_019279795.1). NCBI lineage: Eukaryota > Metazoa > Chordata > Ceratodontiformes > Protopteridae > Protopterus > Protopterus annectens. The sequence goes on from NC_056741.1 coordinate 1,677,661,450, forward strand.
TCCCACATGGGAGAACATCTTGAAAGCCCTGCAATGCTAGGAGAATAGCTCTCATTTCCAGAACACTGATACGAGTTGTGGCCTCCTTGGTGGACCACAGATACCTTGTACTGTCCTTCCCAAATAGTGACCCCCTCCCCACACCAGCTGGGAGGTGTCCATGGTCACCATGGCCATGAGCAAGGGAAGAACAAAAGGATGGCCAATGGAAAGCCAGTTTGAATGCATCCACCAAAAATACATACCTTTTGCATGGTTGTGGGACCTTGACTGGAGCAGTTAAAGGTTGGTGAAGAACGGAGCACTGGGTTGACGGATTCTATTGAAGTATTCACATGTGCAACCTGGCCATAAAAACAAGGGTGATAGCAGCTGCTATGGATCCCAAGGCCTGGAATATTAGTCGTGCTGCAAGAGAAGAACTGTGTATTACTTTCATGACCTGGGATCTGAATATTTGGATTTCAGCAGGGGGAAGACAGGCTATTTAAATGACTGTGTCCAGAGTCTGCGCAGGTGTGAGATGTAAATTGCTGTAACTGACCATGATGCTTAGATGGAAGCACAACTGGAACAAGTAGCCCCCTTGCCTGTAGAAGAACCCTAGCTGAGGCATTTAGGAGCCAGTCGTCTAGACAGGGAAACACTCAGAATCACAGCAGTTTCAAGTGAGCTGCTACTGCTGCCATGCATTTGCTAAACACCCTGGGGGCTGTGGTGAGACCAAAGGGCAGTGCTCTGAACTGTGATAATGACTGGCTCCCAGCCAGAAGCACAGATATCTTCTGGCACACCTGTTTATTTTGATGCGATAGCACACATCCTGAAGATCTACTGAGCATATCTAATCATCCTTTCTCAGCACAGGCAAAACTGACTGAACCATGACCACTCAGAACATTGAATACTGCACAAACTGATTTGGTTTGCTAAGATCCAGAATTGGTCTCAAGTCCCCTGTCTTTTTAGGCACCATGAAGAATCGTGAATAGGTCCTGGATCCTCTCTGGTTTGGGGGGAACCTCCTGGATGACTTTTTTTCTACCAGCTTTTCTATTTCTAATGCTGCTGCTTCCCTTTGACTGTGGAACACTGGGTTCTTTTTCATTCTGTAGGAGGAGTTTAGGAAAATGGTATGATATAACCTCTGGATATAATTCTCTGCATCCAGAAATCTTTTTTTTTTTATAGATAGCCAGGTTCTTTGGTACAGAGGCAAATGTCCCCTATTGCCTCTAGAGGACAACAGTCATGCCTCCCTTCAGGAGCGCTGGTAGGGCTTATCAGAGAAGGAATCCCAGATGCCCTGGTTCTGCAGCGTCTTCCATTTGAGTTTCCCTCTGTTTCTGGGAGAACTATCTCCACGCAAGTCTTGAAAATAACCCTGGGATTTACCGAACCACATATTTCTAATTCCCCACTGATTTCTAGAGAAAAGTCTTTGAGGAGTAAAAAAACATATGCTCACAGCAGAAGAGTCTTTCCCTCTTGCTCACATCTGGAGAGCGTGTCCTTTACTTTGGGGCTGAATAAGAAAGATCCCTCAAAGGGAGCATTGATAAACAAAGACTTAAAGGGCTCCACAAAATCACATAGTCACATCCAGGCATATCTCCTAATGGCTAAGCCTTAACCCACTGCCTTTGAGGTACCTTCCACTGTATGGGAAATCAACCGTATAGATGCATTAGAAACTAATTGGAGGGTGGCCTGTTGTGAGAAGACTATTTTGGTCGATGAAAGACATGGACCCAGAAAGAGATTTGGAAAGTTCTCTAGTCAAATCTCTTTGTAACCTTGTAAAATGTATCAGGAAATTCAGTGACCTTAGAGCAAATGTCATTGATGCATACACACTTACCAAATCTGTCGATGGCCCTGAACTCCCAGTTAGGAAGATGAATAGAAGAACTCTGTTATGCAAATTCTTTTTTGGTGGCTGCTACCACAACAATGGCATCAACAGGGACCCCCTTATTCCAGTGTGCCTTGTCTATAAGATGGGATAAAATTTTGTCTGGACATTTAGGGATAGACTTCAGTGTCTGGTTCCTTCCACAACCAGTGAGAAATAAGATCTATGAGTTCATTAGCTGGGGGAGTCACCAAAGTAGTAGCAAAGCCAGACAGGAAAGCTTCCAGGAACATAGTTTTCTCCTGGGAAGGGGTTTCGGAAGACCAACCACCTTTCTGTTTTAAGAGTTCTAGAATATCTCCAAATGAGACATCTTTAGGTGGAGATCTGGGGGACCCTACCCTTCATCCAAATCAGTATCCTCAGTGAGAAATTATTGTAGAAAATCTAGGAGTCTTCCTTTTACATGTCTTCTTCCAAGGGACCTCCTTGATGGGATGGTCTGGAGAAGTATTGGAAGAAATGAGGATGCCCTGAGGATCAACTGGAGGTTTGAATGGGCTGGCTGTCCCAATGGAATGGATGAGCAAGGTCAGAGCAGAGAACTGAAAGAGGCATAGATGTGTGATCCAAGGAGGGTAGAGATGTCTTATCTCTAGATAAAGAGAAGTTCCTCTCCACAATCCCAAAGGCAGAGTGCCTGGAGGAGACTGAAGTCGGCAGCAAAGGACCCAATAATGATCAAACCATTGGCTCCTGAAACCCCACATGCACTCCAGCCGAGGAAGGAGTCGGACCTGAGCTACCCAGGGCTGAAGCCCCCAGAGACAGAGACAGTTCTGATATCTTTGGAATCAAACTTAGCCCCCCTGGATCCAACACCAACACTTTGGCTCCAAGAGTCTCTCAGCCCTGAATGGCTCAAAGTCATCGGAATCAAAGACCAGACTGTCTTCAGATCCAATGAAGACATACCTAGGTGTCTTGGATCTGACAGCTTTGAAAAAGTAGGCTGATCAGAGAAGGAGAAATCATTAGGGAAGTAGGCAAAACTCAGTTCCCAGATCAGGTGGGAGTCTCAGCCAGGTGTACCCTCATCTGGATCTTAGAAATGTATTCACCATATGATCCATCTCAGCCTCGGATAAACTTCTGGAAGACCTAAAAGATGATGTGGAGGATAAAAGACTGCAACATCTGCAGGGGAGGGCTCCAAGAAAAGTGAAGGCAGCCAAGAAATGACTGGATCCAGTAGGACTGGAGGTATTCGGATCCATGGTGATTTAGGTCTAGAAGCCATCATATTTGACAAAGGTGGTACAACTACTACCAAACGGTAGTACAAGGAATGCTCTAATAAGTAAGAAATAATTAAAATTACAATGCATCAATTACAATGAATCAATGTTCAATAGCTATCTCTCCAATAGGCAACAATCCACCAAATGGCAACAGTCTTACTCTTCTTTCCTCAATACTTCCACAGGGGTACCCCAAGGCTCCATACTTGATCCTGTCTTACTTAGCATCTTTATTAATAACTTTCACACCACTCTCCCACAATGCTCAGTAATCCAGTATGCTGATGACTCTACAATAATATGCACTGCAAATTCCAGCTCTGAACTCCAGCAGATCACCCAGAATGCCCTCACCTCTACTGAATCTTGGATGCTTAACAATCATCTTACCCTAAATCCCAAATAACTAAACTAGTAATTTTTACCCCTAAGAAAACCACTCCCCTAGATAAAAAAAAATCTTTAGTACACAAGCCCAAAAAAATATCACTATAGAAGTTTTCCCAAACACTAAATTACTAGGCATTATTATAGATGAAAACCTAAACAAACTTTGACCTACACATAAACAGTAACATCAAAAATGCACACCAAAAGCTCAGTACACTGTACAGGCACCAACACTTTCTTAGCCTCTCTACTAGATAAACCCTTGCAACTACATTTTTATTACCCTTTCTCCTTTATGATGCCCCTCTCCTCACTAATATCTAAAATTCTACAAAATCCAAACTTGATATGTCTTACAACAGAATAGCCAAATTTGCCACCAAGGCCAGATTCTCATTCCATCACTGTAACTCACTGAAACAATTAGGCTGGCTGGAACTCCCCCACCATCTCTCATTCATCCAGATAACTACAGCACACAAAATAATCTACAGACCCACAAACTCTCAACTCTAGTTGCCAAATTCCAACCCAGCAGGCAACTAAGATCTGAAAATCATCTATTGTTAAAAGTTGAAAAGCCCACTTTACCGGCTAGTTAACTGCTCTACTCCTTCAACGTCGCTAAACTATGGAACTCTCAAAAACGTCGTCCAAACCAAACTGTAAATATGTTGAACCAGGCTAAAAAACCAAACCAGCTGCAAAAGAGACACTTCCAAATAGTTCTTTTTAGCGCTTTCATCCACATTTATTGTCGTGAACTTCTTCAGAATGAATTACATCAACTCAGTATTTCTTAAATAGTATTGTCACAGGAAATGATGTCATTAATATATAAACATATAAACAGTGTAGTATTTGTCTTACTTATTTTTATTTTCAAATCTTATACAAACTTTATACAAAATGTTCTTATATCAAATATATCTTAGATCTTAATATCATAAATAATAAATACTTGTAAACCTTAATTACAAAGTCAAATGACCAATGTGCCTTGTTCTTTCTATCTATACATAAGAAAACATTTTAAATTGATCACTTCGTTTAGCCCTGGTGTTATGCCAGCTCCGAACACTAGCTGCCACAAAGTTTCTCTACATTCTAAAATTTTGTTAAGATCCCCTGCCATTAATCCTTTCTTTACTACGTCTAGAATGAAAAATTCAAACTTTTTGAAATCTCTACATATCGTAGAATGTCTCGCCAGGGCGTTATTTTTGTCTTTCTTTTTTATAGCCAAAGTGTGTTCATATACCCTGCGTTTTAAAGTTCTTTTAGTTTTTCCTATGTAATAATTTTTGCATGTTACGCATGTGGCCAGGTAAACTACAAATTCACTATTACAGTTAGAATATTCCCTAGCCCAAAAGGTGTGATTTAAATGTTGTACTGTCACAAAGGAGGAATTACTCATATACCTACACTGCTTACAGTTTGTACAGCTAAATGTACCTTTCTTGTTGGTACAATGTCTGTCGTGACTGTCATTTTTATCTCCACCTGATTCCAAAATGCTTTTTAAATTAACAACCTTCTTATAGGTGAATCTAGGTTTATATCCTATCACTGACGTTAATTCTCTGTTTCCCATGATGACCTTCCAATTGTTTTCTATGATTGATTTGATATGCCACATTTCATTTACTATTGGCAATGGGAAAGCTGTTACAAATTCTTTTGTTAGTCCTTCCTGATCTGTATTCTCTGTACATATTTGAGGTACCCCCACTAACACATCCTCTGACAGCAATATCGGTTTGGCCACTTCCTTTCTTAGTGGCAACACTTCGTTTTCTATCTTAACTATATAATCTCTGTTGTATCCTCTGTTAATGAAAAGTGATCTCAAAAGAATTAATTCCTTCTCAAAAATTCTGTCTTTAGATGTCAACCTACTTAATCTGATGATCTGACCTTTGATGACCCCTCTTTTCATATGTTCTGGATGTAAACTGTCCTTGTGTAAATAACAGTTTGCAAAATACGGTTTTCTATAGATTTCACTATGAAAGGTCTTAGTCTCGTCATCAATTTCTAAGGTCAAATCTAAAAATGTGATCTTTTTTCCAAAGTCACCTATTTTGAATTCTAAAAACTTGGTTGTTTGATTTAAAAATTCAACCAATTCTACAAATTCTTTGTATTCTCCTTTCCATAGAAATAGTAAATCATCTATGTATCGACGGTAAATGATTACTTTATTAAACAAAGCATGTGTCTTTAGAAATTTCGTCTCCCAATTTGCCATCACGATGTTTGCAAAAGAAGGGGCCACCCTCGAACCCATTGCTACCCCCAGCTCTTGTTTGTAAATGTGATCATCAAACCTAAAGAAATTGTTCTCCAAAACTAACTCCATTAAATTACATAATGAGTTTACTTTGGTATTCGAAAAAATAGTGTTCTTATTTAAATATTCTCTCATAAATTCTATACCCTCCTCTTGGTCTATACTGGTATATAAATTCTTAACATCCAAACTTCCAAAAAAAGGTTTTCTTCCTTGATGTTTATTTTTCTCAAGATTTCTAAAAGGTTCCACGAGTCTTTTAAGAAAAATTCTGACTTCTGTACTAATGGATTTAGTACATTGTCTAGCCAGATCGAAATATTTTCAGTTTTCGACTGTTTGGCTGAAATAATAGGCCTAAAGGGTGGTCTAATTTCACTGCTTTGTATTTTGGGAATTCCAAAAAATACTGCTAGTCTGGGGTGTTCTTTACGCATGAATTCGTAATCTGTTAAATTGAATTCACCCTGAGAAAACATATCAAACAAAATAGCATCTAAAACTTTAAACTTCTTGCTCACTGTATCATAGTTGACTTTTCTATATGTTGTCGTGTCTTGTAACATTTCGTTAATCGAGGTCTTATAATCCTCGTTGTTCATTATTACCACTTTGCCCCCCTTGTCAGCCTTCATTATTCTTATGTTATTGTTGGCAGCTAAAGTTTTCAAAGTGTCTGTTTCTTCAGTAGTTAGATTGTTTCTATCATTTATAAATGTGATGTTTCTAAAATCATTTTCACACAGTCTTTGAAAAACTTGTAAGCTGTTCATGAGGGGCGGATTGTAAGTACTAGGATTGCTGACTGTGATTTTGTCCTGTGGTTTAGAACAACCTATATCTTCCATGATGTAGCTTAGGTTTAATTTTCTCAAGAAAAGTCTAAAATCCACAAGTAGTTTTCCAAGATTCATATGGTTGGATGGAATAAATGTGAACCCTTTCCTTAGTATGGTGGTGATATGTTGATTTATTACTAAATCAGATAGATTTAGTATGCCTACTTCATAAGAGTCCACATTTAACTCGGGAGATGTTGTTACCATCTCCGCTTGTTCTTGCCTCTGCCCTTCCCCCGAAATTGGGTGGAATTGTACCATTTCAAAGTTTTTTTGTTTTTCTCTGATACCCTCTGAAAAGGGGTAGTACTTACTTCAGGGGGTGTTGCTGCTTTCTCCGCATAGTTCATGTTTTTATTATTATTGTTATTTGTACTCCCAGTGCTAGTAGTAGGTAAAGCCGGAAATTCTTCATGAATAACGTCTCTGTTTCCTTTATCACCTGTAACTACTACTGTGTTGATAGTCTCATTAGCATTTGCTGGAAAAATGTCCGTAGAGTTGTTAATTTCTTTACTTTGTAAAGGTAGTACAAGGAATGCTCTAATAAGTAAGAAATAATTAAAATTACAATGCATCAATTACAATGAATCAATGTTCAATAGCTATCTCTCCAATAGGCAACAATCCACCAAATGGCAACAGTCTTACTCTTCTTTCCTCAATACTTCCACAGGGGTACCCCAAGGCTCCATACTTGATCCTGTCTTACTTAGCATCTTTATTAATAACTTTCACACCACTCTCCCACAATGCTCAGTAATCCAGTATGCTGATGACTCTACAATAATATGCACTGCAAATTCCAGCTCTGAACTCCAGCAGATCACCCAGAATGCCCTCACCTCTACTGAATCTTGGATGCTTAACAATCATCTTACCCTAAATCCCAAATAACTAAACTAGTAATTTTTACCCCTAAGAAAACCACTCCCCTAGATAAAAAAAACTCTTTAGTACACAAGCCCAAAAAAATATCACTATAGAAGTTTTCCCAAACACTAAATTACTAGGCATTATTATAGATGAAAACCTAAACAAACTTTGACCTACACATAAACAGTAACATCAAAAATGCACACCAAAAGCTCAGTACACTGTACAGGCACCAACACTTTCTTAGCCTCTCTACTAGATAAACCCTTGCAACTACATTTTTATTACCCTTTCTCCTTTATGATGCCCCTCTCCTCACTAATATCTAAAATTCTACAAAATCCAAACTTGATATGTCTTACAACAGAATAGCCAAATTTGCCACCAAGGCCAGATTCTCATTCCATCACTGTAACTCACTGAAACAATTAGGCTGGCTGGAACTCCCCCACCATCTCTCATTCATCCAGATAACTACAGCACACAAAATAATCTACAGACCCACAAACTCTCAACTCTAGTTGCCAAATTCCAACCCAGCAGGCAACTAAGATCTGAAAATCATCTATTGTTAAAAGTTGAAAAGCCCACCTTACCGGCTAGTTAACTGCTCTACTCCTTCAACGTCGCTAAACTATGGAACTCGCTTCCTCCTTCTATAAGAAACACGGGCAGCACCACCACCTTCAAACAATTACTGAAAAATCATCTCAGCTCTTCCTGGCTATGTACCTGCACTATAACTAACCTCTTCCTTCTCCTTATATTAAAACTAAATTCCTATGCTTTTTACTACTAGTGACTGATGATACTTTCTCTATATTTATTATTTTATTTCTTTCATCACTTGTTGATACTGGTACAATAATGCTGATTAATTTATCTCTGTTTTTACCACTCAGAATTCATCTGGCAACCAACTAAATTCCTGCTTTTATGTATATGTTACTGTAATCAAACCAACTAAATTCCTGACTTTTGTATATATTCTGTATATATTACTGTAACCACTATGTCTAACACTGTTTCTACTTCTGTATCAATTAATGTTGAATTTTATTTTCTGCATCTATGTTCTCGTCGGAGCTTTTCTCCCTGGGCCTCCACCGAAAATGGGCTCTTTTAGGCCCAGTGGACTTTCCCAGTAAACAAATGCAATAAATAAGTAAATAAAATAAATATTCCTAAAATGCAACACAGTTAGACTATTAAAATGAAACATGTTGAAACTATACTACACAGTCCAGGCCTATTAATGGATTAACTCATTCTTTAGTGCAATGAATAAAGCAAAGCAATTGCAGATAATATAAATGCTAACAGCTTTTGTTCAACTAACTACAAGTTATACATAAATCAGAAATATTACTGCATATAGCAAGCACACTGTTTTATTATTTTTGGTGGGGGGGGGTTACAAGCTTGCAGGACACCTACATCTCATTTTTTAACCTTCCTATGTCTTCCTTATCAGACTAACAAGAGTACTGTAAATCACTTAAAAGGTTAACAGAACAGGTTTTGCATCAACATGTATTTGTGTAACAGAAGAAATTGGGTCTGACCGTTGGATTAAGGCTCTTATCCCCTGTACCCAAGATACAGGGTTTAACTTTGACAAGCCCCATAACTAAGTGGGGCATTTTAAATACACACACACACACACACACACACACACACACACACACACACACACACACACACACACACACACACACACCTGCTACCAAATGCTCCATGGACTTTCCTGGGTAAACCATAACACCTGCAGCTACTGAAAGTAAACGGACATGTTTTAAGACTCCAAACACCTGGTCTGGTTGTACCTGATGTCAAAATTGAATACTGCACAGACTGTCTGGGTGAACCATAACACTTGCCATTACTGCACAACTCCACTACAAACACCTCTGTTACTGCACTCTTGTTCTGTTTTGAAATCTCGTTCCTGTTTAGCATCTGGTTCCCCCACTGGCAAAAAGCAGGAAGCAGTAGAACATGGCCTAGGCAAAGCAGGAAACTTTTTTTTTTCAATCCTAAGAAGAAAAAAAAAACAACAACAGTACAGGTCACTTAGCAAAGAAACTATTTAATTTTTTTTTTAATTTAATGTTGTGGCTGGGCACCTACCAGCATGGAGCCCCAGGTAGCTGCCTAGGTCACTTATTGCTGGATCTGTCTCTGCATATAGATTAGGCTACTGCAGCAGCGATCAGTATGAACAACACCCACTACTGCTTGGGCAAAAATGTAGTTACTAGTAGTCTGAATAGGTTCATAGGTTCATACTAGGCTATCTGTCCTAGGGCATTTATAAGCCTACCCAGAGTGTGTGTGGCTTTCGCCACCCCTTGGAATGAGAATACTATGCCCATTTAGAGTTTAGTTTACTGTGCCTCTGTCTAGTAGTGACACAGAGATGACCCCCGGTTTAAACCTACGATCTCCCATCCACTTGTCAAGATTTCTCTTGAAGACAGTCAGTGAGGGGCTCTGCCTAACATGGACTGGGATTCTGTTCCAGAGTGAAGGGAGCCTCTGGGTTATGAATCTGTCCCTCCAGCACATCCTATTTATTTCTGTGTTGAGGTTCAAATCTCTCGCTCTCGTGGCTCTGGTGGATTTGGATTTTCTGAGGTGGAGCATGTCCATTAATTCCGGATTGGACATGGCCTTGTACGTCAGGCATAGATCGCCTCTGAGTAGGCGGTACGCGACTGAACAGAGCTGGAGTTTCTTCAGCCGGGCAGCATATGACATATGTTTGAGACCCTTGATCCTCTTGGTGAGGTACTTTTGGGGTCTAACTGCTGCAGGTGTCGGGTAAGGTACATCCCAAATGGGGCATTGTACTCAATTATGGGCCTGATAAGGGAAGAGTATAGGGGCACAATGACCTCTCTTGATCTAGATGTGAATCCTTTCATGATAAGGTGGGTAATATAGAAGGTCTTCCTAACCAAATAAATGAAAAGTGTAGCAATCTCGAACCAAAACCAGTAATCCACAAAAGGGATGCTAAGGAGTCGAAACAGGCACGGAGCTTAGTTCACTCAGTTTATTCCAAAACAAAATGACAAACACATTAATGCTTTTCGTATATCACACGGTCGCGTTTTCGTCCCTGTGATTAGGACTTCATCAGATACACATATTCAAATCCAATTTGCTTTATATACCCGATTTATAACTAATTAACCTATCAAACAAGCTCAATTAATTTAAACAAACAAATCCCCATTCATGTATCCCTCATGAATATTCATTAATCTAATGAATATTAAATATCTGTGCTTTAAAAAAACTTTTACGTTTGGTTTAACTTCTTAGAAAGTCCTTCTATGTGGACTTTAACCAATTAAAACATTTGTGTCTTGTAAAAATATGTATTAACAGATCCTATGTTTTATTATGAATATAAATAAATATAAATAAATACAAATAAGAATTGAAAGTAATTTCATGATGTTTTCACAGAGATGTGATGTGTGGTTTATTCATAAACTCCCCCTAGTGTTTAAAACCTGCATTTCTCTCAAATAAATAATTTACATAAACATCTAATAAATATACATTCTATGTTAGTTAATAAATACATACCTAAAATGTTAAAAATCTAAAACTGTTTATAAATATAAATAATTTCAGTCAATATATTACAATACAAAATAAATTATTAAATAAATTATTAACCTAAAACTGGTGGTGTCACGACAATAAATAAATAAATAAATAAAATATATTTACACTACACTACCCCTTATGAATTCATACTTTATTATACTTTAACTTTAATAATGGTCCAATGGAAATGGTTTCATTTAAACCAGGTTTCCTACTGGCATCAAGATGAACCTGCCACCACAATTCTCTACTTTCTAACATTTCTTCCCATGGACCTCCTCTAGCATCTGGTTTTATTTGCTCTAAAACAAAAAATAAAAATTCAGCTCCTGCACAACTTTTAGAATGCTTGTAAAGTGCATTTGTCTCTTTGGCTTTACTAATTTCATATAAATGTTCGTAAATACGCCTTTTAAAAACCCTTTCAGTCTTGCCAACATAAAATGCCTGACAATGTTGGCAGACTGATATATAAACTACTCCTTGAGTGTTACAATTATATGTGTATTTGTTTCTTATATTTTTATTCCTGCTCTCTATAAATATCTCTTGTTTATTCATAACGTAAGGACATTGAGAACATTTTCCACATTTAAATGTGCCTATCCTATTATTAACCTCTTTTTTACAAAAACTTATTCTTTCTAATTTACTTCTAATATTTGGTGGGTTCCTAAATGTTATATGTGGATCTATCTTTTTGACTTCTTCCATGTCTGAAAATGATAGGAATTTATCCCATTCTTTCTTAAATATACCTTTTATGTTTTGGTTAAAAGTATTGAATTCAACCACCAATCTTTTTTTATATACTTCTTCCATCTCTTCATCATTTTTACTAAATCCACCAATATTCCTGTCCTCAACTTGCCCTTTTATAGGTTGGAATTTATTTAACCTCCCAATTTCCACTTCCTTTCTTATCTCTTTAATGAATTGCCTAGGGTATCCTCTCTCTAAAAACATTTTTTCTAACTTATTACATTCTTCAATAAAATCTGCCTCTCTACTCGTCATCCTGGAACCTCTCACAAACTGCCCTTTTACAATATTTTTCTTACAATGTGCAGGATGAAAACTATCATAGTGCAGATAAGAATTACAATATGTATTCTTTCTATATACCCTAGTTTCAAACTGATTATTTTCCTTCAATACTTCTACATCTAAGTAATTAATGAATTCTGTATTAATGGCGTATGTAAAACTCAAAAAACTAGTAGTGGAGCTGATATAGTTCATAAACTCTAAAAATTTTTCTTTTCCCCCAGTCCAAAATATAATTATGTCATCAAGAAATCTATGATAAAGTATCCAAAATTGATTAAAACTAGAGTGCAATACAAATTTCTCCTCCCACTTGGACAGTACAATATTAGCAAAAGTGGGGGCGCATGCAGCTCCCATAGATACTCCTGATCTTTGTTGGTAGTATTCCCCATTGAAAGTTAAGAAATTATTCTTAAGTATAACGTCCATAAGTGTCACTGTAGTAATTTTCTCTTCATGTGTCATTTTTACATCAGAGAATACCATTTCTTCAAAATACTCCATCCCTTCCTTGTGGGGAATACTAGTAAAAAGGTCTATGATATCAATTGTGATGAAAATTAAATCTTTCTTATATACCTCTGGTGTGAGTCCTCTAAGGAAATCCCACGAATCTCTTAAAATTATCTTGTTATTTACCCATATATGTTTAGCCTTATAGTCCACATATTTGGCTAAAGGGACTGTTTTTGCACCCTCAGCTGTAACTATGGGTCTGAAGGGAGGGTCTATCTGTTTTTTATGAATTTTGGGTATCCCGAAGATTGTTGGTACCCTTGGATTCTTTACTTCTAAATACTTATATATTTTGTTGTCAATCACTTTCTCTATTAACAAATCTTCCAATAATAAATCAATCTTTTTATATGCTACTAACATTTCATTTCTTGACACAACTGAATATTTCCTTTCATCATTCAGTATGTCATGCATTTTTGCTTCGTACACCATCTTGTCCATAATAACTATCCCCCCTCCCTTATCAGGTTTCATTATTCTTAGTGTAGGATTCCTTTGTAATTCTTCCAATACCTTAGATTCTCCCTCATTCAAATTATTTTTATATCTCATTTTACCACTGAACTTTCCTTCTTTTTTCCTTATTTCTTTTTCTAAAACATTTTCAAGATTTCTTAATTGTGGAACCAGGGGAGGATTATAAATAGAACTCCTAACCAGTTCAACCTTTTCTGTGTTATTTCTATTAAATCCAGCCCTAGATGCCAAAATAGATAAATTAATTTTTCTCATGAATAATTTAATGTCTAGAATAGTGTTCGTGACATCACCTTTTTTCACTGGATTATATTTTAAACCTTTACTTAAAAGACTAAAATGTTCTTTGTCTAATAATATATCACTGAAATTGTAAATCGTAAACCCACCATATGTACATTTAATATTGTTCTCTACAATAATCTCCTGTTCAACTTCATCAATAATAAATCCAGGGACTGGGGTATCTAATAATCTTCCTAACCACCTTGGCAATGTGAGTGTCAAATGAGAGGTTACTGTCAACTTGGGTCCCTAGGTCGCTGATTACTTCTTCCGTACTTAATGGATTACCACCTATGTGGTAATTTGTGGGTACTTTGTTTTTCCCAAAGGGTATGACTATACATTTTTTGGCGTTCAGTTTAAGGCCATGGCTCTGGCACCAGTTATCCGTTTCTATGAGGCCTTTCGGAAGGATGCTTGTGTCCGCTGGAGTATCAATTATGGCGCCCAGTTTGCAGTCATCTGCGAACTTTGTCAGCCACAATCCTCCTATGTTTGCTTGCACCTCGGAAAAATAAATGCCGAACAAGAGGGGTCCCAGGACCGAGCCCTGTGGGACAACGCTTGTGACTGGCTTAAAGTCTGACATGGCTCCAGCAATTCTGACCTTGTGGGTTCTGTCCTTGAGCCAGTTTGCAACTCATCTTATGACATACGGGTTTACATTTAAGCTGGTGAGCTTGTCTATGATGCCCGAGTGGGGTATTGTGTCGAAGGCTTTTACAAGATCAAGGTAGGCTGTGTGAACTGCCTTACCCTCATCAATGGCCTTAGTGACTGTTTCAAAAAAGTCGACCAGGTTCAAAAGGCAGGATCTGCCCTTGACAAAGCCGAATTGGTAAGGATCCAGTGTCTGTAGCTCCCCAATGTCTTTGTTTATGAGTTCCATAATGATCCTCTCCATAGCTTTGCAGACCAGGCTCGTCAAGCTTATGGGGCGGTAATTTCCAGGGTCCGTAGAAGCACCTCCTTTGTGGAGTGGGACCACTGTTGCTGTACGCCATTCTTTGGGTACGTATCCTGTAGTAAGGCTAAGATTAAACAGTAGCCTTATGTGCGGGTTTAGTTCCTCTTGGAGTTCATGTAGCACGCAATCCGGGACACCATCTGGTCCCATTGATGCTGTGTTTTTAGCTTTGGAGACGGCGGCTCTCACCTGTGCATCTGAGAAGTCAGGGAGGCTACACTCTGCTGGGATAGATATTTCTCCTTTTGGGGGGGAGGGGGTTTGCACTGAACCTGTCTGCCAGTATATTGGCAATGTCTGTGGGTTCAGTGTATTTTTTGTCATTTTGGACTAACTCTGAGCATATCTGGGAGTTTCCACCCAGGTTTCTAACATAACTAAAGAAGGCCTTGTGATTGTCTTTAGTGTCTTTTGCGATTTTTCTCTCAAAGTTGGCCTTGGATGATTTTATGAGTGATCGTAGATTTTTGTTAGTACTGATCAGAGATGCCTTCCCTTTTGGGGATTTTGCTCTGTCATGTAGTAGCTTCCTCCTCCTGTTGTAAAGCTTGTTAATGGCTGGGGTCCACCAAACAGGACGCCTGCCTTTGGGGGAATGGGTCTTGGTTTTATTTGGGATTGCATGATCCATGCATTCTTGAAGGTGTCCATAGAAAGTGTTTATAAAAGATTCTGCGGTGTGGGCTGTGGTTTCCACTGGCCCAGGGGCCTTGAAGGATACCACTTCAGTCTTAAGAAGTGTGAAGTCAGCTTTTAAGAAATTCTTCACTGTGGTCTTTTGTGCTGGGGGTGGGGGCGGGATGTGGATTTCCAGTGAGATTAATTTATGGTCTGATCTCACCAATGAGGGGTATACTTCCGGTGTGGAGCATTTTGTCCCCATGTTTGTGATGATCAGGTCTAGTATCTTATCTCCTCTTGTGGGAGTGGTGACTAGTTGTTCCATCGCATTTGAGTTTATGAATTCTAGGAACCTTTGGGCTAGGGTGTTGGGGCTTGAGTAATGCTCCCAGTCTATGTTTGGGTAGTTGAAGTCTCCCAATATGATGGCATTTGGAGAGACATTCATACTTTCCAGTGTCTTCAGGAAGGCTGAGTGGGGTTCCTGAGTTTGAGAGGGGGGTCTGTAGCATACTACAAACTGTAGGGCAGTCTTGCCTACGGTTAGTTGCACCTGGATGGTCTCCGATGCTTTGTGTGTTGCCACTAACCTGGAGGTGTGGGTATCTTTGATGACTCCCCCTCCTTTTGTGGTTCGGTCCAAGTTTTGAGGCCGAAAAACATGATATGAGGTATAACCTGGTAGTGCTGGGGTGCTCTCAGGAGCCTTGAATCAGGTTTCAGTCACTGCACAGACATCGATGTTCTCCATACTGAGGAGGGCTTCGAGAGCGTGCATCTTGAGGTTTAGACTTCTGGCGTTGAGCAGCATTACCCTTAGTTTTTTTCCACTTGTGTTTTCTAGGGAGGTGGGTTTGTCTTTTGAGCCTTGCCTAAAAAAGGCACTATGGGGGTGGCAAGAGCCTTGACCAATATCTGGAAGCCCAGGGGTGACAGGTGCAAGCCGTCCCTTGTGAAGCAGCATGGCTTGTCAAGCATGTCATCCCAAGCAGACAGACATTGGATCCCCTTAGAATGACACCAGTAATTGAGCCAATTGTTAAAGCTGATCATTTTGTCTTTGTACTGTGGCATCATTCTTGGTGAGGGTAAGATGCTGCTCAAGGTCAGGGTCATACCGGCCTGGGCTACATAATCATGTAGTCCAGGGAGGTACATCTCAGGTCATTCACACCGGCATGGACAATGACTGAGTCATATTTGTACTTGCTTTGGAGTGACCTGAGTGCTTGTGTTATGTGGTGGATTCTAGCGCCCGGCAGGCAGCTTACTGTAACCTTTTCCTTGTTCAGTCTGGTGAGCGGGACGTCAGTGTGTCCGACTATGGAGTCACCTATTACAAGTGTATCAGGCATGTTGTTTGGCCTTAAGGGCTGTGACTGTTTGGCACACTGACTTTGTGAACTATGTGTTGCATGTGCTATGTTTTGAGGTAGTGGTTGCTTGGATATCTGCTTTGGAGGCCTCTGTTGTTTTGGTAGATTTTTAATTAGAGCCTCCGAGTATGTTTTTGTGTGTTTATGTGTTTGGTTTGTAGTTGTGATAGGTCTATGTGAGACTGGGTTTGTGGTGTGTGTAGTTACCTTCTCCTCCTGACTGGTTTTGCCAGTACTGAGTCAAGGGAGCTCAGCCTCCAGTTTGGCTATATAGTTGCATCTCTCACATATATTTGTATTTGTTGGGAGGAGGAGAGGGTTGTTTGTGTACATGAGGCAGTTGTAACATTGCCTCAAGATTCCCAGATTCACCAGCTGAACTGGAGAGGACGCCAGTAATTGACCCTTCAACATGCTAGAATAGTGTAAGGGATTGCTGTGTAACTGAGTCAGAAAGGACCTATAGGGAAATGGGCACTCAAGGGGATTGTAGGTGGATGTAGTGCTTTCTTTTTTGTTTAAGAGTGCTTTACCTGTTTAAAAATGCTTTAGGAGCAAGTGCTGGGCTTTACAGATAGAGAATAGACTGTTTAGATTGAAAGAACAGCAGTTCTAAGGGAAAAACTGAAGAGCAGACTTAGTGGAGCCAGAAACAGTTTAAACTTGATTAACCGGCACTGCCCGATGCTGCGCTATGTGCAACTTCGCGCAAAGGCGCGCTAAAGCGGGCTTTATAGCAGGGGGTTAGAAAGAGGTAGGAAATGGCCCAAAACGGCCAATAAACTACATGTTGCTGGGCTGGAACCACTCCTTTAGGGACAAATAGGCTGCTCAGTGCTCCCCACTCCCACTGGTGAACAAAGAAGCTTCCTCCTATCCAAATAAGGATATGGACAACACAGGAACTATGACACAGCCCAGAGATCAGCAAAATCTGAAGACTGGACTATTCTAGTTCAGTAAAGGCGGGAAAACAAGGATATTTTTTGTTTTTGTTTTTTCACAAACAGATAAAAAATAGATACAGTAACAAACAGTAAATGCTTTAAATCGGCTAGCACACTTGAGTGTGTAGCCTACCAGTTAATTTAAGCAAAAAACAAACTTTTAAAGTGCAAAACAGTTTAGAAACAAACAGAAATACAGTGAATCAACTTGCAGAGCTAGTTTAGTAATAAAAATTCACTTTTTAGGCAAAATACAGCAGTCGAAAATAGAAAGCCAGAAAAAATACTTATAAATCAATGGAAAGTCACTCTTCCACTCTCTGCTGCTTGTAGAACTCTGCAGGACACCATGAGGAGCTATGCTGAGTCGTATACAAGCGCAAAAGCATGCTAAAGGGGCTTTATAGCAGGGGGTTAGAAAGAGCTAGGAAATGGCCCAAAACGGCCAATAAACTACAAGTTGCTGGGCTGGAATCACTCCTTTAGGGACAAATAGGCTGCTCAGTGCTCCCCACTCCCACTGGTGAACAAAGAAGCTTTCTCCTATCTAAATAAGGATATAGACAACACACGAACTATGACACAGCCCAGAGATCAGCAAAATCTGAAGACTGGACTATTCTAGTTCAGTAAAGGTGGGAAAACAAGGATTTTTTTATTTTTTTTCACAAACAGATAAAAAATAGATACAGTAACAAACAGTAAATGCTTTAAATCGGCTAGCGCACTTGAGTGTGTAGCCTACCAGTTAATTTAAGCAAAAAACAAACTTTTAAAGTGCAAAAGTTTAGAAACAAACAGAAATACAGTGAATCAACTTGCAGAGCTAGTTTAGTAATAAAAATTTGCTTTTTAGGCAAAATACAGCAGTTGAAAATAGAAAGCCAGAAAAAATACTTATAAATCAATGGAAAGTCACTCTTCCACTCTCTGCTGCTTGTAGAACTCTGCAGGACACCATGAGGAGCTGTGCTGAGTCGTATACAAGTGCAAAAGCGCGCTAAAGCGGGCTTTATAGCAGGGGGTTAGAAAGAGCTAGGAAATGGCCCAAAACGGCCAATAAACTACAAGTTGCTGGGCTGGAACCACTCCTTTAGGGACAAATAGGCTGCTCAGTGCTCCCTACTCCCACTGGTGAACAAAGAAGCTTCCTCCTATCCAAATAAGGATATGGACAACACAGGAACTATGACACAGCCCAGAGATCAGCAAAGTCTGAAGACTGGACTATTCTAGTTCAGTAAAGGCAGGAAAACAAGGATTTTTTTTTGTTTTTTTTCACAAACAGATAAAAAAATAGATACAGTAACAAACAGTAAATGCTTTAAATCGGCAAGCGCACTTGAGTGTGTAGCCTACCAGTTAATTTAAGCAAAAAACAAACTTTTAAAGTGCAAAACGTTCTTTAGAAGAACTTTGGGTATCATAGGAGAGGAACATCCTCATCCATGAGAATGAAAGGCCAGTGATCTTTCCAGGCCTTTGTACAAGGAGTCTTGAGAGAAAAGAATCCCTTTAACTGTTTGTGAATGGAGCTTGACAAACGTACTTGACATGTGCCACCCCCCCAAATTAGCTAAATTCCTGGAGGTCTGTCCTGGTCCTGCTCAGCTTGTTCTGCTGTGATGGAATGTATGCAGCCTGAAAGGTGAAACTGTGCTGAATTCCTAGCTCCCAGGCTGTCATAACTAGGCTGCATAGAGGGTAGGATCTAGTTCCCCCGGTTTCATATCATATCACAGTGGTGTTATCTGTGATTACTGATGGAATGCAAAGATGATTCAGATATTTCACAACATTTATTAGTGCTATCCCTTCTTTGACATTTATGAGCTTTAATTGTGTCATTTGCTCTACAGATCCAGAACTTTTAGCCTCCTGGGGTATAGCTTCCCAAGCAAGGTCTGAAGGCATCTGTGGTGACAGACTGAGTAGTGGCTGAAAATTAAATAGGAAACCTGGGTTGAGACATAACTAATTAACCTACCACAGTAACTTCTCTTTGTACAAATCCCAGCACTGGGATTTGAAATGATAGGACGTCTTTTTTTTTTTTTGTCCAAACTGATTTGATGAACCACTAAATTTTCCTCATATGAAGTTTGGCAAAAGGAATCATGAGAATTGTAGAGGCCATGAAACCTAGAATTCTAATGCCATCAGGAATGAATCCAGGAAACATTCCAAAATATTATCCTGTGAAATGGAATATAGTTGTGTGAGTAAACTTACTGTAACTGTAGACATTCAAATGATGACTGCTTAGCTACATGGGTTATATCCTGCCAAGCATAGAACAGCTTCTAAAACTTCAGAGTACCTTTCACACCCCCGAAACTGTCAGGCAGCTCGAGCTGAGCTGACTAAAATACAAGTTTGGGTGGCAATCCTATCAGAGCTTTCCTGTCAACAGAAGGAGGGAAAAGGACAGTTCTAGGAAGACAAAAAATAAAAAATGCTGACATCCAGACACACACACACACACACACACACACACACACACATGCACGCACGCACACACACACACACACACACACACACAGTAGTTACTGCAGCAGTGATCATTCCAACATCTACAGTTATGGTAAGCTTACTTACACAACTGTACTGTTCATCACAATGATCACTGCTGCAGTATCCTTGGCTATACAGGTAATTTACCATAGCTACTACATTTGGGAGGTGGAAGGAGAAGATTCCAGGAGCCCCTGGAGAATGGTCCTTGCAAAGTCTGATCTACAACTAGAGGAGGAGCCAAGCATATAGTGCTTTGTAAAAGTATGTACAGAGGATCAAGCTGCCACTTCTAGAATACTCCTATAATCAAACCTTTTCCAAAAAGCCATACTTGAAGCCAAGGCCCTGACAGACTGGCCCTTGACCCTGCCTGGAATAGTTTTGCTATGGTGAGTGTAATACAAAGTTACAGCCTTGGACAAACATTTAAAATATTCTGTTTTGACCCATGATATCCCTTCTTACTGTCACAAGAAATGAATAACTGGTCCCATGATATGAAAGATTTAGTTCTGTCAAGACAAATACATGAGCTGTCTGTGGACATCCAAGGTATGTGGTATCCTTTCTACCTCATTTTTGGGTTCAGAAAGAAACCAGAGAAATGGATAATTTGGCTTAAGTAAACTTGGATACCACCACTTATGGCACAAAAGGATTAGTTCTCAAATAAAGCCCATCTCCTTGGAAAATGAGAAAGGGTTGACTCACCATAACAGCTTGCAACTCAGATTGCAAGCAATTAGTAAAACTGATTTCCATGTTCAGAACCTTAAGTTGGCCAGGTTAGCTGGTTCAAATGGAGAAAGTATTTACTTCTGTAACACAAAATTAAGATCCTAAAGAGGGTTCACCAGTTTTCTTAGACACCTCTTATGCAAAACAATTTTCAAAAACATTTTCATATGAGAATACATTGAAAGAAAAGGATCCATTAGCAGACGTACTGAAAACACAGATACATGAACCTTGATAGAGGAGTAAGAAAGGCCATAGAACAGTAACTCTCACAAGCACTGTAAAACTAGAGAACAACTTGCCCTGAATTGTTGCCTAGGTCAGAATGGAGTTGACATAATGATCTTGGGGGATTCCTTCTGAATCTTCAGAAGTACTCTAGATATTAGTGGGAATGGTAGAAAAGCATACAGGAACATTCCTGTCCAAAGAAAAGAAAACGTACCTGTCTTCCAGGCCTTCTTGCACTGAGTCCTGATGAAGAAGCTTGCCAGCTGATTGCTCAGAGAGGAGGCAGAGAGGTCTAACTTGAGGAACAGATGAATCAAATCATGGAAGACCCCCCCCCCCGATCTAGTTTCCATAAATAAGGGTCTGCCCTTGTTCTGCTCAGCTTGTCTGCCACACAACTTTAATCCAACAGAATGTAGGATGCCTGTGAAGTGAGATTGTGCTGTGGAACTATATCCGAAGCTACCATGGCTAGTTTACAGAGAGGGGTACAATCTGGCTCCCCCTTGCTTGCTGATATAAGACATGACTGTGGTATTTCTAACAACCTGACAAGTCCTGAGGATCAATGGTGATTCAGTGATTTGAGTGCCTTGATCAGGGCAAGCATCTCCTTTCATATTTATGTGTTTGTGTCGGTTCTTGGTGTCCCACACACCTTGCACTTTTATCCCTCCTGAAACTGCTCCCAAAACAAAGTCTGACGCATCTGATTGTTTTGTAACAGAGAGAGGGAAGCGGTGACCTAGAGTTAGGGATATCTGTTGTTTCCACCAAGTGATTTCCCTTCTGACAAACCATAGTACTAGGATCTGTAAATACAATGACTGTTGGTGCTGGGACCAAACAAACTTCAGATACCACTATATATTTTTCATGTGCAGCCTTCCCAGGGGTATTGGGAGAATCATAGAAGCTGTGAGACCCAAAATCCTGAGGCATTCCCTTGCAATGACCAAAGTCTATATGTAAAGCCCTAGAAATAGATTTAGATATAGATTTACCTTTTTTCCTGTAGAAGAAAAGCTCTTTGAACTGTGATGTCTAGCTGACATCCCACAAACACAATTCTGTAAGAAAGAGTCAAGAAAGAAGTTTGAATGTTCTCTTGGAATCCCAGCTTGTGTAACATATTTCTTACCAAAGAAAGAGAGAGAGATTCCCGACACTTTGAAAAAGACTCTGCAAAGAGCAAGTTGTTTAAATGTGAAAAAAATACATACACCCTTTAGCCTGCAATGAGCTATAACTAGAGCTAGACACTTTGTGAACTCTGTTGGTGCAGTCGATAGTCCAAAGGGTAAGGATAAGGCAGAGAATTCATTATGGGATCTAGACACACAAAACCTTAAGAAACACCCGAAGTCTGTAAAAATACAAATGTGCTAAGCACCTTTTAAATCTAATGTCACAAGGAAAGTTGAAGGAGGAAGAAGAGGCAACAGGCTGTGATGTGACATCATTTTTAATATGGGTACTATCACAAACAGGTGTAAGAAAGATCCCAAACTGGTCTCCAAGCATTTTCTCTGGCACTAAAACCATCCTTGAATAAAACCTCTTTCCCACCTGGGAAGGAAGAACATTTTCTATCACTCCCTGGGAGAGTATGTGATGAAGGACAGGTGCTAACAAAAGTGAGGAATTACTCCTGGAACAGAGGAATTTCTCCCACTGCCATCTGTAACCTTGATGAATGACCTTCAGACCCTATTTGTCTGAAACTATCTGTTGCCAAAGAGTAAAGTGAAGATTCAGACTTTTTGGAGGAAAGAAAAAAGGGACTGCCAGGTTGGCAGGGGGAACAAAGTCTCTTAAATAATCATTCTGACTTGTTGGGCTATCCTTGCTTTTGGGAGATTCCAGGATTTTTCTTGGAACCCCCTTGCCATGTCTTCTTAAGCATCTGTTTATTTTTGTTATGACTCTTCATTTTGTTTCTTACTGAAATTGGACGAGGAGTTGCAGAATCCCTTGGAAAACTTGGAAAAGGAGGGCTGAAAAATCTTAGAGATCCCCTATCAGCTTACCCCTTTCATCACACTTTTTGGCCACCTCTGCAGCAGAGAGGCAAAAAACTAAATCTCTATTCAAAGGAGAATTTAAAATCTCATTTTTAACACCTGAGAATGAAGCCATGCAAACCTCCTCAAAACAGTACTAAAGTAGTGACTTCAAAAATAGAAAAAAATACATAATTTAAAGTAGATTTTTCCTCACAAGAAGCAACTGTAGATAAAACTGTCCTCATGCTTTCACAGTTAGTCAGGAAAAGCCTTAACACACGAGTCTGACAATTCAATATTCTGAAAATTAAAGTTGCAGAAGCATAAATTTCTTTCTTATACTTCTTGGTAATCTTCCCACCCTGAATGTAAATGGCAGAATTGGAATTAAATGAAAGTTATGTACTTACCATAAAGTTCGATCCATGTTGTCTAATTCTCATTTGGCTCAAACATAAGGGTTGTCAGATCAGAACTTGGCGCCAACTTCAAAGCCTCATTGGATCTAGAGCTTTGACTCTTCCCCTACCCATAATTCTCTAGACTCGACCTTAGCTGCTCAGATTGAGTCTGCCCTCCATTTTCTGTGATATAAAAAAACATGCTAAATAAAAAGTACCATCTTAAGAATGAACTCCTAATTTACGTAGTCCCAAGTTGTTGAGGAACATTGGGTACAGTCTCACATAGCTGTGCACAGACAGTGAATAAACTCCACTCAATCATCTCAAAGCCATAGGTGACAATTTGGAAGGGGGCAGGAGGGAGTTCAAACCAAATGAAAATTAGACAACATGGATCTAATGTTATAGTAAGTACCCAATTTTCATATCCAATATTTTCTATTTTCTTCCATTTCAAACATGTGGGACAGATTCCCAAGCTGTCAAACTGGGTGATATCAAGTAAGGGCATTCCTGAGTATAGTGGACCCAAAGAGGAATGTGATCTGGATTGTATCCAGCTGACAGTGAGACACAAAGGTGTGGACCATAGCCCAGGGGGCCATGGCACAAATGCCAGTGGACAATCCTCTGTTAAATGCTGTCACAGTAGAACTGCTATGGTTGAATAGGCTTTTGGTTTGCCTGAGAAATTCTTATCATAGACAAAGGAGATGCAATCTGACAGTCATCTAGATAAAGTAACCTTAGAAACTGCTTTCCCCAATTTTGGTTTAGGAAAGGAAATTAAAAATGATATTTTTTCTGAATTCTTTTGTCTGTGAATATAGGATCTGATCTTCCTGTGTACATCTAACATATGTATCAATTATTCTCCTTTTATCTGAATACCTGTGAAAAAAAACAGGCATATTTATTGACTGACTTAAATTAACTTCGGATGCCACCTTAGGATACAAGACACATAAGTTCTAAGAAAAACTCTATCTTTGTGAAATACTACATGCGCAGGGTTAAATGAAAGGGGCTGTAACTCTGAGATTCATCCGGATGACTGTTTTCCATGTAAGGAATTTTAGATGTGGTAGTGGGTCCAAATGTTGGCCGAGTCAGAGCTTGAAGCATAATGGTGATGTCCCATGGAGGAGCTGGGTCTCTAATAGGAGGTCTCAGTAGAAAGGTACTTTTCAGGAAGGCTTTTGAGAGTTTCATTAAAGCTACTGGAATGTCTTTATGTCCAAAATGGAAATTTGAAATTGCAGCCAACTGTCCCTTGTTGTTTGCAAATCTGGAAACTTTATCAAAGAGCAGATAAAAAATCTAGTATGGATGGAACAGGTGCTGAAAATGGATCCATGCTTTTGGAGTAGGCCCAGATTGAGAATCTCTTCCATTTACTCTGATACTTTTTTCTAGTGAATGGATTCTGAGAAGCAGAATGAATATGGACTACTGTAGGAGAAAGCCTGGCATCTCTGGCTATGGTTAAAATTGGAAGAACCATGGGATTAACTTCATGGACTTCTGGTCTTCAGGAGGCAATCCAGACAGGTGAGTCAGTAGGGTTTGAATATTGATCCAACATTCATGGAGGATGTATTTGTAGAGGCCATAGATAGTGAGAAGGTCACTGAAAAACCAATCAGTAAAAACAAAATGAAAACTCCAGCAAAGCTATAACTTCCACTGCGTGACCTCACAAACCTCTTGTATCAGAGGCATATGGGAGATATGCAAATGATCCTTATGAACATCAGGTGTTTCAGCTAATTAGCGATGCTGAATGTCCATGACTTGTTTTGTCATTTTAATGGACAATTTCAGGCCAATAAAGCCAAACCCCACTAGCTGTGGATATGCATATTTCAGCCTTGTTATGACCTCATCAGCACAGCACAAGCAGAGTGTTTGAATAAGCATTAGAAACACAGGGCTGTTATACCCAGCTGATGTCCATTATCATTCAGGTCACTGCAAAAATATCCCAAACAACAAACTAAAACAATGAGTGAGAAGGTCGCTGAAAAACCAATCAGTAAAAACAAAATGAAAACTCCAGCAAAGCTAGAACTTCCACTGAGTGACCTTCCAAACCTCTTGTATCATTTGTTTTTACTGATTGGTTTTTCAGTGACCTTCTCACTCATTGTTTTAGTTTTTTGTTTGGGATATTTTTGCAGTGACCCAAATGATTATGGACATCAGCTGGGTATAACAGCCCTGTGTTTCTAATGCTTATTCAAACACTCTGCTTGTACTGTGGTGATGAGGTCATAACAAGGCTGAAATATGCATATCCACAGCTAGTGGGGTTTGGCTTTATTGGCCTGAAATTATCCATTAAAGTGACGAAGCAAGTCATGGACATTCAGAATCGCCAATTAGCTGAAACACCTGATGTTCATAAGGATCATTTGCATATATCCCATGTGCCTCTGATACAAGAGGTTTGGGAGGTCACTCAGTGGAAGTTCTAGCTTTGCTGGAGTTTTCATTTTGTTTTTACTGAGAAGCCATAGGTAGGGAACAATATCATGGCCAAAAGGGGGCAATGAGGGTCACCCTGGCCTCACACTGTCTGGCTTTCTAAATGAATTTGGTCATTAGGGTAAAAGAAGAGATGGCATTCAGGAAGCCTGGCGGCCAATTGTGGATCACAACATCCCATGGTGACTGTCCCTGTGGAGGGATCATGGCAAAATACCTGCCGCACTTGTTGTTTAGATAGGATGCAAAAACAGTGCAGCAAGGTTGCCCCAGCAACTAAAAATTACACGTCAATTAATGATTGAGGGACCACATATAAGGATCAGAACCATTATTCTCAATTTGTGTCTAAGTACACAGGGCAACTCTGGGATGTGTGTTGATGTCAGAAAGCTTTAAGATATTGCCCATTGCCAGACTCTCATGTCCTCTCAACACAGAGGATAAGAACGGGTTCCTCATTGCTTGTTGATGCATCATACCACTGCCACGTTGTCAGTCCGTATGGAAAGCACATCCTTGGGAGGAGGTCCCAAAATGCCTGCAACTCTAGAAGGACCACTCTCAACTAAAAGGCACTGATGTGAAGACTGACCTATAGTGATGACCATGTGCCTTGTACCATTCTCCCTTATGGTCACAATTGGTGATTCTGCCTGAAAATGCACAATACATCTATTTTTTACCTAAAATCCATAAGAATGCTACTAATCCTCCGGGCAGACCCATAGTATCTGGTAGGGGCTATGTTACAGAGCCACTGTCTATGTTTCTGACCAAGTATTTAAAACCTCTATTACCATTTATTAGATCTAGGTTAAAGGACACCACTAACTTTCTGCAAATAATATCAGACACACAACTTGAGGCTGACTGGTTTCTATGCACATTAGATGTGAGTGCACTTTATACGAATATACCACACCAGGCAGGATTGAAAGCCTTGGCACATTGGTTAGATGTTGCCAAATTGTATTCTCCACTGTTCAATTCCTTTTTGATTGACATGGCCCAATATGTTCTTACATGTAATGTATTTTATTATAAAGATCTGTGTTTCTGGCAAACTAAAGGTACAGCTATGGGGGCATCTTTTGCCCCCATATATGCTGACCTTTTCATGGCTTATGTAGAGTCTATAATCATTTATGATGTCTCCAGAAACATTTTTCTACCTGATATGGACATATGGAGACGTTACCTAGATGATGTGTGGTTGGTTTGGAGGGGTACCGAATCTGGACTTGCTGATTTTGTTTTATATCTTAATAACAATGAATGGGGACTGACATTCACTGAACATCATGACCAAAAGAACATTACATGTTTGGATGTTCTTATACATAAGTTGCCTGATGGCACCTTGGATAGTGAAATGTATAGAAAGTTCCCTCAATATAATTCAGTTCTGCATGCTTCCAGCTACCATCCACCACATATCACTAGGAACATTCCTAAATCTCAGTTCATAAGGGCCAAACGTATCTGTTCCAAGCCACATACGTTTTGTTTGAATGAAAGGGACTTAACTGACAGGTTCAAACAAAGAGGATACAAAGATGGCAATATTACAATGGCCAAAAACCAGGTACATAATATGGGAAGGTCAGATTTACTTCAATACAGAAACAACACTGCTGCTACATCAACTACACTTAGATTTGTTACTACTTATGCTCGTAACACCGATTGCTTGCTGGATAGTGTTCATAGGAATTGGAATATTCTCCAATCTGATCACAATATTGCCAATTTCATTCCGGATAGATGTACTTTTTCATATAGAAATGGAAAAAATTTGTAATCCTACTTTAATCATTATAAGCGTTGTAATAGCAAACATTCTTTACACAAACAGACTACATTGTCAGGCAAAGCCTTATATGGATGTTTTCCATGTGGTCATTGTTCAAATTGTAAACATGTGACTACGTCTAAGGCTTTCTCTAGTAGAAATTGCTCCAGGGTTTATGATTTAGGCTTTTTTGCCAATTGTAGCAATGATTGGGTTGTTTACCTTGCTACTTGCCATTGTGGAGCATTCTATATTGGGCAGACGTCTCGCCCACTAAGATCACGGATTTCAGAACATATGAGCAATATTAAACATAAAAAAGTAACAAATGCTTTGTACAAACACCAGTTAATGCATTCCACTGCGGAGTTTACTTTTATGGTTATTGATGTTATTCATGGGAATCGATTGAATAAAACTGAGTGGCATAATATCTTAAATAATGAAGAAAAAAAGTGGATCATCAAGTTAGGGGGTTTATTCCCACCTGGACTTAATGAATATTTATGAATGTTCAACCAATGGGAAATGGCTTTATAATATTTAAACAGCATGTTTTTTTGTGTGGTGCTTTTATACACTGAGGAAGGCTGTGTCTGTCCAGCCGAAACCGGTTTGTCTGCTGTATGTATTTATGAATACACATTTTTCTTGAAGTCAATTTTGCTGGCTCTTTGTGGTTTGTACTGTTCTGGTATGTGGAGCCTGGCATTTGCTCACGTGCAGGGGACTTTTCTTCCTGATACTCTGCCTGAAAATGGCCACCTTCGGTCACAGTCAAGGATGTTATCCAGCAAGCAATGTATTTGCAGATCCGCTTAATTCAGATTTTTAAATGTACATGGTGATCGGATTGAGACCACCGTACTGCTAAAGTCCATTGCAATCCTCTCATGTAGTATTCGGCTAGAGAGACCATTAGTATTGTGGACACCATGAGATAGTACAGTTGTGTAAAGTCTTACCATAACAGTAGATGTCCTTCTCTTCACTTTTGCAGTATTCCTTACAGTAGGGATCCCCTGCCAAGGGTAGCCCAATATCCGCACAGTATACCAAAGCCTTAGGTTGTAACAGGGACATCGTATGTCACAAATATGATCCCTGCTCACAGTGTAGGGCAAAAAGGTGATGTACAGACATACCATCCTCAGAAATGAAAAGCCCCAGGAGGAACAACAGTCCAAGGTGAAAGAAGTAAAACGTGCATTCAGGAGAAAGAAAACAGTGGAGAGGAGGGAGGGAGCAAATACTGCAACAGTGAAGAGAAGGACATCTGCTGTTATGGTGAGACTTTACACAACTGTACTATGTCCTTCAATATCACTTTTGCAGTATGCCTTACAGTAGGGAGAGTACAAATGCTTAGGAAAGAAGTCTGGAGGAGGAAGACCCATCAGAGCCTTCAATAAAACGATGAAGGATAGCTTTGGCAAATCTGGCTCTAGCCCTAGAAAGAACATCCAACTTATAGTGCTTGGTAAGCAAACACACACAAGTACAAATAGGTGCCTCAAGAATGGAGTTAGTATCCAAAACTTTGAAAAAGGCACCAGAAGAAGCCACAGCACTTGTAGAATGAGCCTTAACAGAAGGAAGAAGGCTTTTTCCATGAAAAGAGTAATAAAAGAAAAATGGCACCTTAGATACCCCAGATGAAATAGTTTGCTTGGAAACAGACAAACTTAAAGATGTAGAATGAAAAGAAACAAAAAGCTGCTCAGATTTAAGAATGGCTTTAGTTTAATCCAAATAATGCCAGAGTTATCTATGCAAATCCAAGGTGTGAAGAACCCTCTCAATAGCAGACTGTGCAGAGAAGGGAAAAGAAAAGTGGGGAAATGAACAGACTGATTAAGAGACAACTCATTAATCACCTTGGGCATAAAAGAAGGATTAGTACAAAAGGGACACCCTGTCCTTATGAAAAAACAAAAAAGGAGGACAGCTATAAGGGCCTGCAGTTCAGACACCCGCCTGGCTGAGGTAAGGGTCAAAAGAAGAACAGTCTTCCAATAGATATACTGTAAGGAAGCTGAAGCTGAAGCTGCATGCTCAAAAGGAGCCGGAGTCAATTTTTCCAGGGCAAAATTAAGGTCCCAGGAAGGAGGAATAGCCTTCCTTGGAGGTCTAATATAAAAAAAGCCTTTAAAGGAATTGTTTTACCTCAAATCTAGAAACCAAAGGGGGAATCAAAGGCAGACAAACAGAAATAGGGGACAGGTGGGCTTTAAAAGAAGAGTATGCCAACCCAGCATTGAGCAATTCACACAAGTAACAGAGAACCAAAGGAACTCCCACATAAAGTGGATCCAGTTTATGAGTATGACATCGAACAGAAAATCTCTTTCATTTGGACAAATAAGATTTCCTGGTAGTAGGTTTCTGGGCCTCCTGCAGAACTTGAAGCACGTCCTCAGGAAAAAAAGGTGTGTAAAGGGGATCAAAACCCTATCACCCACATTGTCAGTAGAAAAATGGACAGGTGGGGATGGATGAGAGACCCAGTGTCTTGTGTGAGTAGGCCTACCCTGTGAGGTAACTTGTGATGATTGCCCTTGGTAAAATGCAGAAGAGGAAACCAATACTGTATGGGCCAAAAGGGAGCCACTAACAAGATTTTGGAAAAATCCTGTTCTGTCTTGAACAGGACCAACAGTATGACAGGAAGGGGAGAAAAGGCATAAAGAAACGTCCCCTTTCAAGGAAAAAGGTAGGGTGTCCACCTTTCAAGCCAGAGGACATGGGACTCTGGTGCAAAAGAGAGAAAATTGTCTGTTCAGAAGGGAGGCAAAAAGATCTTCTTGAGGAGTACCCCACTGGTGGACAGAAACACATCTCTGTGACGCATCCACTCGTAAGTTTGTGTTACGGACCTGCTCAGAAAATCTGCCACAATGTTCTGGACTGAAGGACTGTAAACGGACTAAAGAGTTACCTGATGCTGAACAGCTAGATCCCAAACCTGAAGAGCTAGTCTGCACAAGAGCATGTCCCACCCCTTGCTTGTTGATGTTTCACATCACTATGGTATTGTCTGAGAAGATTTTGAGGGGCCCTGGAAGAAAAATAGAATGACAGGCCTGAAAGGCCAGGAGAAGAGCTCTCATCTCTTTGAAATTGATATGTTCCTTCTTTTGATGAGAAGGCCAAAGGCCCTGAACTTTCAGCGGACAGGAGGAGGACCCCAACCCTCCCATCTGAGACATCTGAAAAAGGTTTCTGAGTGGGAACTGGATGTTGAAGAGAAAGCCCTGGGTTTAGGGACAATTGAAGAATCCACTACTTAGGCTCCAACTTGAGGCATGGGAGAAGGGGAATCAGAAAAATCAAAGTATGAGAATGTTGAAGCGGGACTGCCTTTAGGAACTACTGGAGCTTTCTTATATGAAGCTTGGCCAAAGAAAGCATAGGAATGACAGAAGCCACATCCCCAGAGTCCTGAGAGACTCCCTGACTGTAATGGAGACCAGATGAAAAAAGGAGTGAAAGAAAGCAATCAGAGCTAAAGCCTTGGGAGGAGGCAGAGATGCCAGCATTGGCATAGTCTAAAGCCTGCACCCGAGAAAAACATGATTCTGAGGAGTTAAGAATGATTTTAAGAAATTTACTGTAAACCCTAGGCTTTGCAGGAGACAAATAGCATAGTGAAGATAATGAAGCAAAACTTCTGCCTGAATGAGCAGGTTGTTAAGATAAGGAAATACCTGTATTCCCCTCATCCTGCAAATAGCAATCACAGAAGTGAGGCATTTGGTAAAGACCCTTGGGGCAGTAGAGAGGTCAAACGGCAAAGCAGACAACTGAAAATACAAGGAAGCAACAGAGAAATGTAAAAACTTCCTGAAATGGGGATGAATATGGATATGGAGATAGGCATCCTTGAGATCCAGAGAAACTAGGAAAGCCTGAGGAAGAAGAAAAAACAACAGTGTGAAGGGATAACAGCCACAGTACAAAGACAAAATGATTGATTTTAACAATTGGCTAAAATTTTGGTGTCACTCAAAGGGGATCCAGTGTCTGTCAGCCTGGGATGACATGCTCGACAAGTCACATTGCTTCGCTAGGGACGGCTTGCACCTGTCACCACTGGGCTTTTGGATATTGGCAAAGGCTCTTGCCACCCCCATAGTGCCTTTTTTAGGCAAGGCTCAAAAGTCAAACCCACCCCCATAGACAGCACAAGGAACAAGAAACTAAGGGTATTGCTGCTAAACGTCAGAAGTCTTAACCTCAAGATGCACGCACTCGAAGCTCTCCTCAGTATGGAGAACATCGATATCTGTGCAGTGACAGAAACCTGGTTCAAGGCTCCAGAGAGCACCCCAGCACTACCAGGCTATACCTCATATCATGCTTTTCGGCCCCAAAACCCGGACCAAACCACAAAAGGAGGGGGAGTTTCCATATTTATCAAGGATATCCACACCTCCAGGTTAGTGGCATTGCACGAAGTATTGGAGACCATCCATGTGCAACTAACAGTGGGCAAGACTGCTTTTCAGTTTATAGCATCCTACAGACCACCCTCTCAAAGTCAGGAATCCCACTCAGCTTTCCTGAAAACATTGGAGAACATGAAGATCTCTCCGAACACCATTATATTGGGCGACTTCAAGTACCCAAACATTGACTGGGAGCACTACTCAAGCCCCAGCACCTTAGCCCAAAGGTTCCTGGAAATTATAAACTCAAATGCTATGGAACAACTAGTCACCACTCCCACAAGAGGGGACAACATACTAGACCTGATCATTACCAACATGGGGACTATGTGCTCCACACCAGAAGTATATCCCTCATTGGTAAGATCAGACCATAAATTAATTTCACTGGATGTCCACATCCCGACCCCACCCCCAGCCCAGAAAACCACAGTTCAAAAGCGAACTTCTCACTTCTCAAAACCGAAGTGGAATCCTTCAAGGCCCCAGGGCCAGTGGAAACTAAGAATCCTATATAAACGCATTCTACGGACATCTCCAGGAATGCATGGAGCATGCTATCCCAAACAAAACCAAGACCCAATCATCCAAAGGCAGGCGTCCAGTCTGGTGGACCCCTGCCATAAACAAACTGTACAACAGAAGGAGGAAGCTACTACATGATAGAGCAAAATCCCTAATAGGGAAGGCATCTCTGATCAGTACTAGCAAAAAATTACGATTCCTCATAAAATCCTCCAAGGCCAGCTTCGAGAGAAAAATTGCACAGGACACCAAAGACAATCATAAGGCTTTTTTCAGTTATGTTAGAAACCTGGGATGCAACTCCCAGACTTGTTCTGAGTTGATTCTAAATGACAAAAAATACACTGAACCCACAGACATCGCCAATATCCTGGCAGACAGGTTCAGTGCAAACCCCCCCCACCAAAGAGCAAGTATCTATCCCAGCAGAGGGCTGCCTCCCAAACATCTCTGATGCTCAGATGAAGGCTGCGCTCTCCAAAGCAAAAAAACACTGCTTCCATGGGACCAGATGGTGTCCCAGGTTGAGTCCTACATGAACTCCAAGAGGAACTAATCCCTCAAATAAAACAGCTATACAATCTCAGCCTCACTACAGGATATGTGCCCACAGAATGGCGTACAGCAACAGTGGTCCCACTCCACAAAGGTGGAGCCTCTACAGACCCTGGAAACTATCACCCCATAAGCCTGACTAGCTTAGTCTGCAAGGCTATGGAGAGGATCGTCATGGAGCTCATAAACAAAGACACTGGGGACCTACAGACACTAGATCCTACCCAGTTCGGCTTTGTCAAGGGCAGATCCTGCCTTTTGAACCTGGTTGACTTCTTCGAAACAGTCACCAAAGCCATAGATGAAGGGAAGGTAGTCCACACAGCCTATCTGGACCTTGCAAAGGCATTTGACACAATACCCCACTCGGGCATCATAGATAAGCTATCCAGCTTAAATATAACCCCCTATGTCACAAGATGGGTTGCAAACTGGCTCAAAGACAGAACCCACAGAGTGAGAGTTGCTTGAGCCATGTCAGATTCGAAACCGGTCACAAGTGGTGTCCCACAGGGTTCTGTCCTGGGACCACTCTTGTTCGGTGTATATACTTTTCTGAGGTACAGGCAAATGTGGGAGGACTATGGCTCACCAAGTTCACAGACGACTGCAAATTGGGCACCATAATCAACTCTCCAGCTGACACAAACATCCTTCAAAAAGGTCTCACAGAGACAGATAACTGGTGCCAGCGCCATGGTTTAAAGCTAAATGCCAAAAAATGTATAGTCATACCCTTTGGCAAAAACAATGTGCCCACAAATTACCACATAGGCGGTAACCAATTAAGTACAGAGAAAGTTATTAGGGACCTGGGGACCCAAGTTGATAGCAATCTCTCCTTTGAAAACCACATTGCCAAAGTGGTTAGAAAGACCTTCTACATAGCCCACCTCATCACGAAGGGTTTCACATCTAGATCAAAAGAGGTAATCGTGCCCCTTTATTCATCCCTCATCAGGCCCATCATAGAATACAATGCCCCTTTCGGGATGTACCTTACCCGACACCTGCAGCAATTAGAAAGACACCAAAAGTATCTCACCAAGAGGATCAAGGGTCTCAAACAGATGCCATATGCTGCTCGGTTAAAAAAACTCCAGCTCTACTCAGTTGCATACCGCCTATTTCGAGGCGGTCTATGCCTGACATACAAAGCTATGTCAAATCCAGAATTAATGGACATGCTCCACCTCAGTAAATCTAAATCCCTTAGAGCCACACGCTCGAGGGACTTAAACCTCAGCACAGAAATAAATAGAACTTGCTGGAGGGACAGGTTCATAACCCAGAGGCTCCCTTCGCTTTGGAATAGAATTCCAGTTCATGTGAGGCAGAGCACCTCACTGAATCTCTTCAAGAAGAATCTCGATAGGTGGATGGGGGATCGTAGGTTTGTCCCAGGGATTACTCCCGTGTCACTATTAGACAGAGGCACAGTAAACTAAACCTTAAAAAGGGCACAGTATACTCAAATCAAGGGGTGGCGTAAGCCATACAGAATCGAGCTAGGCTTATAATTGCCCCAGGGCAGATAGCCTAGTATGAACCTATGAACCTATGAAAAGGCATTAAGCTGAGACAGATCCAGAATGGCAAGTGCCTTCTTTCCTGGGAACCAGAAACATTCTGGAGTAAAATCACTTCCCCTTTTGAGGAGCAGGAACTGTCTGAATTGTTACTTGAGACAAAAGGCTCCGAAGAATATCTGGAAAAATGGCCTGCTGTTCCTGAGGAGGTTGAGGAATGTCGACAAAGGGGGGAAAGAATTTCCAAACCATGTAATAGCCTTCATGAATGATGGACAGAACCCAAGAATCTTGAGCAATCCTTGAGGAAAGACGAAGAGAAAGAGGAATTAGGCCAAGGAACGAGGAACAAGGATAGTCAGACACAGCCTGGCTTGTCTGGAAAAGGAAGCTTCTGAGTTGCAGGTGTTTGAGCAGACTTAGAAGAAGGAGCCCTCCCTATCACCCTTTTTACCCTTGGGAGGAGGGTGAGGCTGTCTACAGACAAAGGCAGGTTTACCAGGATAGTTCCTTTGAAGTTTGGGACCAGGGGAAACAAAAATATATTTCAATTACTGCACAGCCTTACCCTTCTCCTGAAGAGACTTAAAAAGCTCAGCAGCTGCAGAGCCAAAGAGATTTTCATTATCTAGAGGAGCATCCATCAGCATAGCCTTAATATCATCAGGCAAAGGTGAAATACCAAGCAAGAAATACCCTTTCAGTACAGAACCAAAGGCTGTAGCCCTAGAAGAGGCATCAGCTGCATCATAACTGCATTTAATGCAATGGCGAGCTACTTAAGAAGAGGACCCTAACAAAGAAAGAGCTGAATTTTTCTCCTCAGACTCAGGCGGTTTAGAAATAACCTGGAAAGTCTGACAGAGAGAAGAGCCAAAACATAGCTGGTCATGTCAGCCTGATAGGCCAGGGGTAGCAGCAGTATACACTTTTTTACCCAATTTCTCCATGGTTCTGCTGTCCTCGTCAGAGAGGAGTAGCTTTGTAGCAGGTAAAAGCTTAGATGGCTTATCAGAAGAAATAAAAATAACAGAAGGATCAGCAGAGGGACACATGTAAAGGAACTTACAATCATTGGGCATCTTATAAAATATCAGTTTTTTTTAGGAGCAGGGGGTTGAGAATCAG
Organism: Protopterus annectens; assembly: GCF_019279795.1. NCBI lineage: Eukaryota > Metazoa > Chordata > Ceratodontiformes > Protopteridae > Protopterus > Protopterus annectens. Next base: position 1,677,697,236 of record NC_056741.1, read on the forward strand.
GGGCCTGGAAACCTGAAGAAAAAAAGTGTCCAACAAGTATCAAGAACAGGAGGGACAGCAGAGGGCTTATGAGACTCCATTTGAAGAAGCTCATAATACCTCTGCTGGACATCTGAAACCCAAGTGCAGTCCCACTTAAAGAACTCCATCATATGGGAAACTGTATCTCCAAAGGAAATCTCCCCAAAGAGAGAATCAGGACTAATAGAGTCCTCCTCCTTAGAACCATAGTCTAAAGGACAGGTAATCTAGGAAGAATAGGTCAAAGATTTTTCATCAGAATCAATATCCTCATCACACAAAACCTGCTCCCTAGGCCACTTAAAAGGGAGTAGTAGACCAAGGTGGTGCAGGAACACAGACCCACCTGGGGGAGCCTCAAAGCCATAAGAGCATTAAACAAACCCTGTGTTAAATACTGCCATTCAAGTAGAGGATCCTAAGCAGCAGGAGAAATATACTTAGTTTTCTGCTTTGTTTTTTAAGGGGATATCATCCCTAAAGACCTTATGAGGCTCAGACCCCTGCCTACATTCAATAAGCATAGTAGGATAGTAGGAATCTCCTCCCTAACAAGGATTTGTGGAACATCCCTAGGCCCTTCGGAAATAATCATCTGCGGTTCCCCTTGAACATCTGAAATGGATGTCTGCAAAGCCTCTTGAGACATATGAGAAGCCACAGCCATGCTGGCCTCCGAAATGGTTGCAGCAGAGGAATCAGACTGAAAAAACGGGTGATCCTTAAGGCTTTCACCAGCATGGAGAGACATGGCTGGTGGAACCAGTACTGCTGAAGAATCCAAATGAGTTTTCTTGGTCTTCTTCACAGATGACTGGCCTTTGGGTTGGGACAATTCCGCCAAAGTACCCTGAGCCAACAATTTAAGATGTTGGTTCTCAAGATAAATGGCTAAAGAGGAGAGACAACTAACCAAAGTCTTTGGAACAAACGCCTGAAAAATAGGGCAAGATGTATGATCATGATAAGCACCTAAGCAAAACAAACACTGCTTGTGATGGTCCTTATGGGGAATCTGTCTCCCACACTGACATTTTCCATTTCTGGAAGGCATGAAACCAACAACCACAAGAAAAGAAAGATAAGAAGAAAACCCCCAAAGAGACACTTACCTGAAAAAATGTTTTGGCAATCAGGAAACAAATGAGCATTCAGACTGACGATCAAAGACGGTGTTCAAACTGGTGGCAAAGAAGTTCTGGGGATGGTACATTCGTATGTCATCTTTATACCCTACAGCAAGCGTGGGAAGCATAGGTGTGACACATGATGCCCCAATTACAAACTAAAGCTTTGGTATACTGGCTGGATGTTGGGCTACTCTTGGGATGAGATCCCTACTGTAAGGAATACTGCAATAGTAATATGGAAGGACATCTAAAAGATGCTGAACTAACCTCACTGATGATAATGGATGATGCAGTATGTGTAAAGCTATGAGACAAAGTGATAGAACTGTGGACTGGGGAAGGCTGACTATTTGCAGCTTGCTGTCTAGGTGACATCGTATGAACTCTACACTCTGTGTTGGACTTAGGAATATCTATAAATCTAAAATGTTGACTAAGCTCAAAAGCAAATGGAGTACTTGGTCCAGGTGGCATAAAAAAAAAGTTATGCACTCACCATAACATTCCATCTGAGTTGTTGCTTTTCATTTGTCTTCAACATGTGGGACCCAGATCCAACTCGGCCACATACTCCAGCATTGGTTCCAAGCTCCAAGCTCCTCCCCTACCCATAATGCCCCTGTCCCCCTAATCCCTCAGAACGAGTTTGTTGCAGAACAGCAGCACCCCGACATAGGCCATATGCCTATACATCTGACATTATAACACAACTCACAAGAGAAAAAAACAGCCAAAAAAGAAGGGCTATGCCTCTTCCATCCGGTCCACTACACAGCCCACACAAGGCAGGAGGAAGGAGGAAGGGACAGTTGAAGACAAATGAAAAGCAACAACTCAGATGGAAAGTTATAGGGAGCATATAACTTTTTTATCTGAAGCTGTTGTTTTCATTTGATCTTCAATCTGTGGTACAGAGTCCCCAGCTACCAATGAACCCTAGGTGGTCCTCATGGAAAGATGTTCCAGAGCGCGGTTGAGCCAAATGATGCCCTGCTCCTGGAAAGAAAGTCCAATTTATAATGGGAGATAAATGTGTGTGGTGATGCCCAGTTGCAGCAGAACAAATATCATCTAAGGAAACCCTGGACCAAATGGCCGCAAAAGTAGCAAGAGACCTGGTGGAATGCGCTTGGACATGCCCTGGTGAAGATAAACCTTTGGCTCAATAGGTCAACGAAATGCACTCAGAAATCCATCAAGCAATGGTAACCTTAGAGATGGGCTTTCCTAAGAAAGGTTTAGAAAAGGAAACAAAAAGTTGATCAGACTTACAAAAGAATTTCATTCTGTGCAAATAAAAATGCAGCTGCCTGTGGACATCAAGCAAGTGCAACTTGTACTCTCCTTTATTCGGGAAATTTGGAAAGAAAACTGAAGGTTGATGACCTGGTTAATATTGGACTCTGATGCCACTTTCGGCAAGAATGACGGATTTGTCCACAGGGATACCCTGTCTTTATGAAATACCATATAAGGAGGCTTGATAGACAAAGCTTGGATCTCTGAAACCCTCTTGGCTGAGGTAACTGCAACAAAAAAAGCCATCTTCCAAGAAAGGAACTGCAACTCAACCACAGCTGCTGGTTCAAAGGGGGGAGAAACCAGAGCTTGCAGCACCAAGGAGAGATCCCAATGGGGCATTGGTTCCTTAACTGGAGGCCTAAGGAGAAAGGTACCTTTCAAAACGGCCTTACAAAGCTTGGAAGAAGCCAAAGAAGCTGAATTCTTGCCTGTGTGAAAATTAGAGATCGTTGTTAATTGTACTTTGACCATGGAGAAACTAGCACCGTGATTAAAAATATCTGCCAGGAACTCCAAAATGGCTGGAACTGGTGCACTGAAAGGATCCAGGTCATGCTGAGAAGCCCAGATTGAAAAACGCTTCCATTTACTACAGTAAACCTTCCTCATAGAAGATTTGTGAGTTGCTACCAAAAGTTTCTTAATGTGAGAAGACAGCCTGGGAGTCCTAACTATCAAGGAAACTGGAACAGCCACGCTGTGAGCTTCAGGCTAAGTCTGGGTGAGAGTTCCCTGAGGGATGTGCAATCAGATCTGGAATGGGATCTAACGTCCAAGATGGATACACTGCATGAGACCACAGAGAGGGGAACCAAACTTGGCAAGGCCAAAAAGGGGCAATGAGGATTACTGAGCTTCCCCAGTCATCGAGCTTTCTGAATGAACTTGGATATCACAGGCAGCAGGGGGTAGGCATATAGCAGACCAGAGGGCAAAGCATGAACTACAGCATCTATGGGGGGGGGGCTCCCTGGATGGGGGTTCAGAGTGAAATACTCACTGCACTTCACGTTAGAAGGACAGGCGAAGAGATCACAGCAAGACTGACCCCACTTCAGCAAGATCTGTTCCACTACTGAAGGATTCAGAGACCACTCATAAGCCATCAGAGTAGACCTGCTAAGTCTGTCTGCTAGTATGTTGGACCTCCCCGGAGTGTGTGCTGCCACCAGAAAATGGCCGGAGGAAATCACCCACTCCCAAAATCTCATGGCTTCGCTACAAAGGGGGAAAGATCCGGTCCCCCCATTTGTTGATGTCTACTGACATACTGTCCAGCTGGATGGTAATAGTCCCTTGAGGAAGAAAGGCATGAAGAGCTTGCAGTGCCAAAAGCACTGCCCTCATCTCCAGGACACTTATATGCAGATGGGTGCCCTGGGAAGACCATGTGCCTTGGACCATCCTTCCCATGCAATGCCCTCCCTACCTGAGCAGGGAGGGATCTGTGTTTACCATGATCGCAGGGGAGGGGAGAATGAACGGACGACCCAGAAGATGATCCGGGGACTGAAGCAACCAAAGAAATGAACCCTTGCAAACTCAAGATAACCGAACCGGATGTAATAAGGGAAGGTCTAGTAAGCACCACTAAACCGCCAAAGTCCACTGAAGGACCCTCATAAGAAGGCGCATCGTTGGAACGAGTGATTGTGGCCACCATGGACCCCAACACCTGAAGAACTGAATCCACTGGGAGAAGTTTGGCCTAAAGGAGGTAAGAAACATGATGTTGGAGGGATAACAGTCTGTCCAGAGGTAGAAACACCTTGGCTTGGATAGAGTCTATCCAGGCATCAATGAAGTCAAGCATGTGTGCTGGTGCCAACTGAGACTTGTTGAGGTTTATGGTTATACCCAGATAGTGAGCAGTCTTGAGAAGAAGATCTCCTGGCTTGACACAGTCGATGCCTGGAGGGAGTGTAAAGAAGCCAATCGTCCAGGTAGGGAAAGACCTGAAACCTCTGCAGCTGCAGGTGAGCCACCACTACCACCATCACTTTGATGAACCCTTGTAAATAAAACAAAACCACAACCAACCAAGTATTTCCGAAACGTTTTAATAATCCACACACTAAGTGCTTTCACCATCAACACATGGCATCATCAGAGTGAATGGAATCCAGTTGAACCAATGCTTTATACATTTTGGTTAAACCCTAATCCAATTAACCAGAGCCTTAATTATCTTGTCCTTAAAGAAGCAAGTGTCAAATAAATACAAATACATATACTGTCCCAGCCTCAAATTTGACAATAATAATTGTATAAAATACACATAGGAAATGCATGTAAATACATACAAAAATGCATATCCAATAATTTACCTTGTAATCTATACACTTAATTGTTGTGTCCTTTTAATGTTTAAATAACATTTGCTTTTTGCTTCAGTATTGGTTTTAAGGAGATGTATTCATTTAGCCCAGGTGGCATAAAGGCATTTAACATAATCTGCCATTTATACTCCAAAAGTTCCAGCTTTAATTTTTCATCTCCTCCTCTTTCACTATGCAACACCCTGTCTATAACAAAGAATACAAATCTCCTAAAATTGCTACACTTTGTACTATGTGTATATAAAGCATTGTGTGTATCATGACCCTTGATGGCCCTTTGATGCTCACCTATCCTGTCTTTTAATCTCCTAATGGTCTTACCTACATAGTGCGCACTACAGTTGGTGCACGTGGCTAAATAAACCACCTTAGATGTATTACAATTCACTCTACCTGGACATGAAATGGTTCTATTATAACCTTGTACACCAACATAAGGGCCATCATTGATATACCTACACATCCTACAAGTGCCATATCTACTCATTTTGGAAATAGTATGTTTGATAGTATTCTGTTCCTAAAATTCTTTAACATTTCTACCCCTTGAGTAAACAATTCTGGGAAACCTACCCCAAAAATTTTTAAGGTCACTACTGAAAGAAATGTCCCAAGCTGTTTGTACAACTTCCTCAATATCTTTTGTTTGACCATTGTAAGTTAACACTAAAGCCTTAGAATTAAATGAATCTTGTGTAGTTGTTATCACATTGTCAATACTCTTCACCCCTAAAATAGGGGGAAACAATGTGTTTCTCTTACTTAAAACCTCTTTATGTATTCTAGTCAACAACTTAAGTGGATAGCCTTCTTTCCAAAAACATTCCTATTAAAATATATAATTCTTTCTCCAAAATTTTGTCATTTATAATCATGGACAATCTTACCATTTGTCCCTTTACAATACCCCTACATTGATGTAAAGGGTGACAACTAGTGTAATGCAGTAGTGAATTACTATACGTTTCTTTCCTATATATTTTACTCACTATACCATCTAAACTTTTTAGTAGAGTGATATGCAAAAAAATCTATTTGTTCATCACTCCATTTGCTAGTAAATGGAAATGGTACTTAAGAACAATTATTTGATGTTCGAAGACCTTAAATTTTTTTTGGGTACGTTTCCCAGAATTGTTTACTCAAGGGGTAGAAATGTTAAAGAATTTTTGGAACAGCATACCATCAAACATACTATTTCCAAAATGAGTAGATGTGGCACTTGTAGGATGTGTAGGTATATCAATGATGGCCCTTTTGTTGGTGTACAAGGTTATAATAGAACCATTTCATGTCCAGGTAGAGTGAATTGTAATAAATCTAAGGTGGTTTATTTAGCCATGTGCACCAACTGTAGTGCTTACTATGTAGGTAAAACCATTAGGAGATTAAAATACAGGATAGGTGAGCATCTTAGGGCCATCAAGCGTCATGATACACACAATACTTTATATACACATAGTACAAAGTGTAGCAATTTTAGGAGATTTGTATTCTTTGTTATACACAGGGTGTTGCATAGTGAAAGAGGAGGAGATGAAAAATTAAAGCTGGAACTTTTGGAGTATAAATGGCAGATTATGTTAAATGCCTTTATGCCACCTGGGCTCAATGAATACATCTCCTTAAAACCAATACTGAAGCAAAAAGCAAATGTTATTTAAATATTAAAATGACACAATAATTAAGTGTATAGATTACAAGGTAAATTATTGGATATGCATTTTTGTATGTATTTCCTATGTGTATTCTATTCAATTATTATTGTCAAATTTGAGGCTGGGACAGTATATGCATTTGTATTTATCTGACACATGCTTCTTTAAGGACAAGGTAATTAAGGCTTTGGTTAATTGGATTAGGGTTTAACCAAAATGTATAAAGCATTGGTTCAACTGGATTCCATTCACTCTGATGATGCCATGTGTTGATGGTGAAAGAGCTTTGTGTGTGGATTATTAAAACGTTTCGGAAATACTTGGTCGGTCGTGTTTTTGTTTTATTTACAAGTTTTATATCCATTGGGTATTTCTTGTCATTTATTTACGTGTTGTTGTATGACCTAAGAGGACGTCTGAATTGGATAACAGTGTTTTCAACAACACTGAGTTTTATATCGAGTTTTAATATTATTTTCTTGGACTTTTATAATATTGATAGTAATTTTAAAGTTTTTGTAAAAAAAATCACCTTCCGTGTCACATGGAAGCAGCAGTAGTTAAATTGACTGCTTCCGTCAAGCAGCTGACGGCATTATTGACCAGTAAAAACGTATTTCGCAATCCGCAGGTGACGTTAACTGACTCGCAAGCAGAGTTATTCACTTTACATTCACCTCCAGCCCTCGAGGTGGTGAACAACTCCACTGGGAATGGTGAACGTGATGTCAACAAGGACGGAGGTAGTCGACAAGAAGGAAGGGATATTCAGCAATGGCTTCACCTACCAGAAGTGGACTTCTCGGCCCTGAATGAGGAAAGAAGGATTACCCTGACCTTAAAGAAGCAAATTGAGCAGTTTGAGGGATTGTGTCGAAAATACAGAGGCTTGCAACTTGACAATGCTTTTCTTAATAAATCCATGGCACTGAGGCAAGTGCCAAAAGGACTCGGGTTATGGGAGTTACCGAATGGGATTACTGAGGGTACATAGACGTACAAAGAGTTAGTGGACTTGTTCGACAAAACTGGACTACAAATGATGGACATTACTGTAAAAAAACAATCAAAGTAAGTTGTTGGCTCTAGAAAAAGAAGTTTTTTTTTTTAAATGAAAGTATTGTGAACGATTTATTAGTCACTCAATATACTAAAAATTACCAGTCTGTTTTGTCTAATTTGGAACATTATGTTGAAAAAAGTGTTAAAATCAAGGTTAGGAAGTTATCTAGGGATATGTATGATTATAAAACTAATGTGGCCTATCCCCTGGGTAATAACAACAAGAAGAGGGGAGATACGGTCAACAATAATGAAAACAATAATGTAGATGTACACGATAAATACAATGTTAGGACAGTAGATAATGATGTAGGCCAAAATGATGATTTTTTTTAGATCGATCTCCTCAGTTGAGGAGGTCAGAACATTTACAAAACAGGAGGGATGGGGTGGAATGAAACCAGTATCACAATGGGCGACAACAGGAACAACCACCATATACGAGGAACAAATATCCTATGAGGAGACAGCGGACCAACAACAATTACAACATGAAGAGATATTAAATGTAGATGACATTATTGTTAGTTACAATAATTTGTTGGACAACAATGATGAAAGTTTGTTGGACATTACCAATGACTTGTTGTGTACACAAGCTAATGTATTGCCTATGGTTAAAGTATATAAAAAATCAGGGTTCAATGTGTATAAGTACAGTGGCATGGATATAAAAGAAAATCACCATGATGTTTTGAGTAAAGGTTTTTCATTTGTACCTGAACATAAAACTAATGCTGTAAAAACTTATTCTAACATCAGATTATATGCCAGACAGTTAAATTTGGCGATATTTTTCAAAGATTCTACTGAGGCAATTGATATCCCAGCAAATGTTATGGTATCTAGGGGTTTGAACAGAAAGAGTACTTTTATTTCACCATACAATAACGAAGTGGCAACCTTTGAGAAAATGTGTATTGGTGGGTTGATTAACAATGTAAAAATTAATCAAAAAGTGCATTGTGATGATAACTTGAATAGAAGTGAAAGGGAAGCTCTATTACAACTAGCAACCAATACAGAGTTAAGAGTCATGAAACCAGATAAAGATGGGGGGGGGGCTGTCATCATGTCAAAATTTGTCTATACAGCGAAAATGTTGGACATTTTGGATGACACCACCACCTACCTGAGGGTTTCTGTAAATTAGGTAAATATAACCTATCATAGGATAGATTTGTTCTTGTTGGATGCATTACACCACGGAACAATCAATGGTGATGTTTACAATTATTTAAAAGTTGATTACCCAGTCACCCCCACTGTGTTTGGAATTCCAAAATTCACAAAGATTTATACAATCCACCGTTTAGAGCCATAGTAACATCTAGGGGCTCTAAAATGGAACCTTTGGCAGCTTATGTTGATAAAAAAAACACAGCGGGTTGTGACAGGGGCCCAGTACATTTTAAAGAATTTGTGGCATTGTTTGCAAAGGTTTAACAACTTTCAAACTTCAGGTACCGAATGGTCTTTTTTGACTACTGATGTGATAAATCTGTTCACGGTTATACCCCACGAAGAAGGTATAGATTATTTTACTGAAACTTGGTCAAAAGTAAATGTTTTAGTAATGACAGTGTGAATTTCATTGTTTCTTGCATGGAAATGGTACTTAAGAACAATTATTTGATGTTCGAAGGTGAGATTTTTCATCAAATCTCAGGTGTGGCAATGGGGGCAAAGTGTGCCCCTATTTTTGCCAATTTAGTTTTACTCCATTGGGAGGAACAATGTGTTTTGAATTCCATTTACAAAGAAAAAATATTACTATTCAGTCGATTCTTAGATGATGTTCTGATTCTGTGGAAAGGTAATGAACAAGAAGCTAAATCCTTTGTAGAGTATTTAAATTCAACAACTAGTTTTTTGAAATTTACTAGCAAATGGAGTGATGAACAAATAGATTTTTTTTGGATATCACTCTACTAAAAAGTTTAGATGGTATAGTGAGTAAAATATATAGGAAAGAAACATATAGTAATTCACTACTGCATTACACTAGTTGTCACCCTTTACATCAACGTAGGAGTATTGTAAAGGGACAAATGGTAAGATTGTCCAGAATTATAAATGACAACAACATTTTGGAGAAAGAATTATATATTTTAATAGGAATGTTATTGGAAAGAGGCTATCCACTTAAGTTGTTGACTAAAATGCGTAAAGAGGTTTTAAGTAAGAGAAAAACATTGTTTCCCCCTATTTTAGGGTTGAAGAGTATTGACAATGTGATATCTACACAAGATTCATTTAATTCTAAGGCTTTAATGTTAACTTACAATGGTCAAACAAAAGATACTGAGGAAGTTGTACGAACAGCTTGGGACATTTCTTTCAGTAGTGACCTTAAAAATGATTTGGGTAGGTTTCCCATAATTGTTTACTCAAGGGGTAGAAATGTTTAAGAATTTTTGGAACAGCATATTATCAAACATACTATTTCCAAAATGAGTAGATGTGGCACTTGTAGGATGTGTAGGTATATCAATGATGGCCCTTTTGTTGGTGTACAAGGTTATAATAGAACCATTTCATGTCCAGGTAGAGTGAATTGTAATACATCTAAGGTGGTTTATTTAGCCACGTGCACTAACTGTAGTGGTTACTATGTAGGTAAGACCATCAGGAGATTAAAAGACAGGACAGGTGAGCATCTTAGGGCCATCAAGGGTCATGATACACACAATGCTTTATATACACATAGTACAAAGTGTAGCAATTTTAGGAGATTTGTATTCTTTGTTATAGACAGGGGGTTGCATACTGAAAGAGGAGGAGATGAAAAATTAAAGGTGGAACTTTTGGTGTATAAATGGCAGATTATGTTAAATGCCTTTATGCCACCTGGGCTCAATGAATACATCTCCTTAAAACCAATACTGAAGCAAAAAGCAAATGTTATTTAAACATTAAAGCGACACAACAATTAAGTGTATAGATTACAAGGTAAATTATTGGATATGCATTTTTGTATGTATTTACATGTATTTCCTATGTGTATTTTATACAATTATTATTGTCAAATTTGAGGTTGGGACAGTATATGTATTTGTATTTATTTGACACATGCTTCTTTAAGGACAAGGTAATTAAGGCTCTGGTTAATTGGATTAGGGTTTAACCAAAATGTATAAAGCATTGGTTCAACTGGATTCCATTCACTCTGATGATGCCATGTGTCGATGGTGAAAGCGCTTAGTGTGTGGATTACTAAAACGTTTTGGAAATACTTGGTTGGTCGTGTTTTTGTTTTATTTACAAGTTTTATATCCATTAGGAATTTCTTGTCATTTATTTACTTTGATGAACACCCTTGGGGCGGTGGTAAGCCCAAAGGGGAGCGCTCTGAACTGAAAATCACTGGCTCCCAGCTGGAAGCGGAGGAACCTCCGACAGTGCCTGTTCATCTTGATGTGATAGTACACGTCCTGGAGGTCCACCGAGCACATCCAGTCATTTCTCTGCAGGAAGGGCAGAATGGACTGAAGAGTGACCATCCGGAATTTCATCTTGGCAACTGACAGGTTTAGGGTTGACAGATACTGGATGGGTCTTAAGTCCCCCTCGGCCTCTGGGGAAAGGTGAGCTCTGAGCATTGTGGGAAGAGCTCTGAGATTTCCAGAACCACATCTTCTTCACCCCACACTGATTCCTAGAGAAGGATCGGTGTGAGGTTGAGAAGTGAATCCCAATAGTTGATAGGGTCTTCCCGTCTTTCTCGCTCTGGACTAAAGTGTCTCGAATAGTCTTGCCAAAAAGTGTGGAATCGTCATAGGGGGGTATTTGTAAACAATGCTTTGAAGAGCTCCGAGAAAGCACAAACCCAGAGCCAGGTGTGACGCTTGATGACTACACCTGTTTCAGCAGCCCTACAGTCACCCTCCATAGCATGTGATAGGAGCCTCATGGAAGTATTAGACATTGAAGTAAGGGTAGCCATATGGGAGGAGAACACCTTTTTCTCCTCTGCCGACATGGACCCCAGGACAGACTGTGCAAACTCTTTGACCAGATCCCTCTGTAGTCTAACATATGCCATGTAGTTCAGAGCATGTAAAGCAAACGTGGCTGATGCTTCCCAAAATGGTCCTTAGTCTGTGACTGTCAGTCCGCAGGATGAACCGTACAGCTCAACTGAGCAAGCTCTTTTTTGGTGGCCTGCCTCAACCACCATGGCATAGACTGGGGACCCCTTCAACCAGTGTTGCCTATCCAGTGGCACACTGTGTATTTTGTCTGGGCATACAGGGATAGGCTCAACCGTATCTGGTTCCTTCCATGCCCTGGATGAAATTAAATCCACAAAGGGATCCATGGGTGGGGTCACCCAGGAAGTAGAGAGTCCTTTACCAAACTCCTCCAGGAACACCGACTCATCTGGGTTGGGCTTTTGGGTAGACCACTCTCCTCGTTGGTGCAGGATTTCCATGATGTCTCTAAAGGAGACATCTTCCAGGGGTGATCGGGGAAACTCTAACCTTCCTCCAAATCGGTATCTTCCATGAGGGAGTCCGGTAGGCATTCCAAGTGCCTCCTCTTCCACGTGTGTTTACGAGGGAGCTCCTGGGGGGGATTGGGGAGGACTCTGAAACCTCAGGGTGGTCCCGGGGGGGGGGACCTCCTGGGGCATAGTGATGACAGATTGTTCCTGAGGGAGCAGGATGGTAGACTCCAGCCCAGAAAGGGAGCCAGGAAAGACTCAGAGGGTGACAGTATCAAGGGTCTTGAGAGAGCCTGAGAACCCTCTCCATCACATCAAAAGCAGAGGCTGAATGAATCCCAGTAGCAGGGGTGAGCAAGACCAGATCCACTGCCCTCAGAGCCTAGGGGGGGAGCCGGAGCCGAACCTCCAAGTGCAGAGACTCGGAGTGGAAGGGCCAACTCCGAAAACCTTACAGTCAACGCCATCCCTTCGAATTCAACGCCAAGGCTATGGGTTCCAAGAGTCAGTCTGCTCCGAAAGGGTCAGAGCCAAACCAAATCACTCAGGGCAATGGTTTGTGTCGAAGTACCTGGAACCACCATCATTGACCCCTCGACACCAGGAAACTTCAGACCCAATGACTCAGAAACCCGAGGTAGGATTGGAGAAGGAGCAATGGGAAGGAAAACGGATTGCATGCTCCCAGCCCCAGAGGAGGAAGAATCAGGCAAGACTCCCATCTGAATCTGGGTCCGAATAAACCTCTGCATCATCTTGTCCACCTCAACTTCAGAGAAGCTACGGGAGGACCAGATGGAAGAAGCCACCGACCCGGGCATGGAGTGGCACCGAGGGGAGGCTAAGAGAGGATGGAGCCCAGGGGATCTCCAGCACTGGAGAAAAATGCAGAGATGGTAGTTGAGGGAGGCTCAGGGTCAGATCCAGCCAGAACTTAACTGAGGGCTCTACCACAGAAGAGCGGTCGGGGGACCGCTTCTTGGGCCTGTCCCATTCCTTGGCCCTGGACTTTTCCCAGTTCTTCTTGGAGGGAGGTTGAATCCCAGAAGCTGGGGTGGAGGAGGAAGTAGAAGCCTTGGAAGGAATGATGCCCTTGAGAATCAACTTGTTTCGCCTATTGATCAAGGCGTAGGTATTAAAACCCGCTCAGATCGAACAAGAAGTTTCTAGGTGGTCCACACCCAAACAACACACAGAGTTGTGGCCATCAGATGGGGGAAGCTTATGGCCACACTCTTTGCATTTCCTAGAGCCTGGCATAGGGGGTTCGCGCACAGACACACAAACATGTGCGCGTGCACGGCACACACACACACACACACACACACACACACACACACACACACACACACACACACACACACACACACACAGGAAAGCAAAGGCAGGAAGGAGAAAGGGAAAGGAGGGAGAAAGATTTTTTTTTTTTTTTTTTTGCTAAAGATCCAATGCGAAGTGCACAGGGATTGAGTAAGGGAAAGAGATAGTAAAGACAATAATGAAGAAGGAAAATAGGAGCAAAAAGAAAATTTACCCAAAAGCTAACTTACTCTAAAGGGAACTTGGAGCTGTAATCCGCACTGCTGTCTCTCATGAGCAGCAAATGAGATCTAAGGGAGAAGGGAGACAGAGGCATTATGGGCAGGGGAGGGGCTTGGAGCTTGGAACTGATGCTGGAGTATGCAGCAGTGTCGAATCCATGCCGGATCCAGGCACCACAGGTTGAAGATCAAATGAAAACAACAACTTCAGATCAGTAGAGCCTTCATGGTAGCACTGAAAACCCAATCAAGTTACGGGAAGACTTGGATCGCCAGTACGCATAGGTATGCCACTACCACTGTTATGATCCTGGCGAAAACCATGGGGGCTCTGGTGAGACCAAATGGCAGTGGCAGGTATTGGTAGCAAATTTGACTCCCAGCTGAAAGCACAGAAATCTCCTGGACTGCTTTGCTATTTGATGTGATAGTACGAGTTCTGGAGAACTATGGAGCACAGCTAAGCATCCTTCTTCAATAGAACTATAATGGACTGCACTGTAACCATCTGGAACTTTTTCTACTTCACAAACTGGTTTAAATCTCAGAGATCCAAAATGGGTCTTTGGTCCCCGGTTTTCTTTGGTACTAAAAAGAACCTGGAATAGGCTCCACATTCTAACTGGTCTTGGGGACCAGTTAGATGACTTTTCTAGCAGCTTTAAAATTTCTATGGTTGCCAAATCCCACACTGACTGAGTGGAACCTCGGGGACTTTCTTCTCTTTCTGAGGTGTGAGAGGAAAAGGGAATTAAAAAGCATCTGACTATTATTTTTAACACCCAGGAAACTGAAGTTATTCTGTGCTAGGCTTGAGGGTGCACTGATAGATGCCCCCTCCCAACTGCCTCCAGAGTGCAGCAGTCAGTGATTACTCAGAAGCGCCAAAAAACTCTCTCACAAAAGGGGTCAAGAAAGCTTTGGTTGTACGGTCCACCTCTACCTCTGGGACATCTGTTAGAATTACGTCCTTCTCTGCCTCAGGAAATTCTATCATCTTGGAAGTCAAGGAAAGTACTCTGTGATTTGGGGAACCATATCTTCTTCCCCAATCTCTGGTTTCAAGAGAAAATTCTTTGCGGGGTGGATAAGTGTACTCTCACCACATAGAGTGTCTTACCATCCTGTTGACCCCTGGTGAGTGTTTCTTTAATTTTAGGCCCAAACAAAGCGGAACCATCATAAACAAAAAATTACTTAAAGCCTTCCACAAAATTACAAAGCCACAACTAGGTGTGGTGACACACGGTGATGCCAATGCCTCCTGCTCTGGTCATGCCATCAGTTGCATCAGAGAGTAAACACATGGCTACATTTGAGGAGTATTGCAGGGTGGAAAGCTGGGAGTCCACCATTTTCGGAGCATCTGCAGGTAAACACTCCACCCCCCCCACTCCCCCAAGAGGGACTTGGTGATCTCTTTCAAGTGAAGTTAAATGAGCCAACTAGTTCAGCAATCTAAGGGTGAAAGTCACTGATGCAGCAGCCTACTTCCAAAATTTTTCCATAATCCTAGATTATCTATTAGGAGAATGAACAGAAGAACTTTCTTCCGATAGTCCTTTTCTGGTGACTGCTGCCACCACCACAGCATCTACTGAAGGACCATTACTCCAGTGTTTCCAGTCCTTAGGTTCAGCAAAGATGTGATCGGATTTCCTTTTTGGGATACAAAAGTAATGAAGCCAAAACAAAAGCAATAGTGGTAAATTATGTACCTACATATAAATTGTTTCAGCAAGATCAGTACTTATGGGGACATGATAAAATGAAGTATTTAGGAGTATGGATTAAACATTATACCGATGTGGCAGCTAAGAATCTGCGGGAAGAGACCAAACAAAAGATAATACAAAAATTGAGAAAATGGAAGCTCTCTCATATGGATATTGATAGTAAGATACAGGCAGTTAAAATGTAAAGAACAGGAAGATGCGAAGAACTTGTCGGACTGCAGGTTAGAAATTGCCTTCCATATCAAGGACTGATTCCAGAGCACAGGCAAAGAGAAAGAAATAGGGGGGGGGTTCCTAAATGAAAGACCAGCACTGACTGAGTTCTTAACAGAATCTAGAACAGAAGTGGCTGTTAAGAAAGGAATAATTAGTACAGCATATAAAATACTGCATGATAACTATAAGAATCAATCAGAAGATGTTAGGAAGAATTGGGAAGAGAGACTGGATAAGCAATTCACAAAGAAACAATAGGGGGATATATGTATGTCTCTGAAATATGCAACAACATTTAGAAGGTTTAGGATCTTTGCCTGGAAGTGTTTACATAGATATTTTTATACCCCAAGCAGACTCCAAAGAATCTTTCCTCAGGTAGACAGCAAATGTTGGAGATGTGATGGGGAAAAAAGAGGTAAGTGGGAACATATTTTCTGCAAGTGTAATGAGTTGGCTACTTTAAAGATTCCCTGCAGACTGCTCTGTCAGAGTGTTGGAGTGACTAGGGAAATTATTTTTTGAGCTATGATACAGACTTGGAATTGCCTAAACATAGTAAGGCCTTGCTGAGTCAAACTAAGATGGCTGCCAAAAAAGCAATAACAAGAAAATGGAAATCAAAGTCTAAACCAACTTTACTAGAAGTAACAAAGATAGTAACAGAGACAATGCAACTGGAACTAGGATCTTTAGAAAAGGGTAGGAGTAAATTACACAGGAAAAAATGGGAAATGTGGGACCACTACAAGAAGGCAGGATCTAAATGAGCTATGCAATGGCTGACTGACAACGACTGGATATATTAAAAGTAATTTATAATGTTTACAGCTACAGTTGTGTTGGCACTGTTTGTAAGGTATAATGTTTGCAACTGAGACTGTGCTGCTATGACTTGTTTTCATTGATATAAATGTAAGATTGTCTGTGTTACACAGGATAATTTAATAATGATGTTTCTTGTAAAAAAAAAAGAAAAATGTGATTGGCTTTTTTTTTTTAGGGATGGGCTCATCTGCATTAGGATCTTTTCATGCCTGTTGAGCCATAAGGTCGATAAGTGGGTCACTGGGAGGTACCACCAAGGACAATGTTGGTGCACAATCAAAATCTTCAAAGAACCCTGACTCATTCGGCAAAGGTCTTGAGACAACCTACTCCCTCTCTGCTTCATTAATTTGAGAACATCACTTAAGGTGACATCTTCAGAGAGGGAGCTTGAAGAAGCCTCCCATTCCTCTAAATCAGTATCTTCAGCAAAAGACTGTGGGAAAGAATATATGTGCTTCCATTTGCATGCCCATTTTCTGGGGACACCTTCTAGGGGAGCAACAGAAAGTTCAGAAACAGATGAAAAACTGGCAAAGCAGACTTACTTGGAAGCCCTTGGAAAGTACAGTTGTGTACACTTACCATAAATGTAGATGTTTAAGTGTATTCACTGTTGCAGTCATTACACTTGGGTTATCCTGCTGGAAGGCTACCCTCAGTCGGCCTGAATTCCAAAGTCTAGATCCAACGTCGGTTGCTGTCGCCTCTTCCCTGACGTCAGTGCGCCAGGGGTATAAAAGATGCAGCCGACGCCATTTTCTTCAGTTTTTCTTGCCCCAGATGTCAGGTGCCCCCAAAAGACTAGGCTAAAAATATGCCAATAAAACATACATGCACCAAAATATATTATACCTTCCTCTACAAGCAAATACACCACATAGGTTGTATAGAATAGAGAAGTGCAAATAAGTTCCAGCAAAGATATGGGGGAATGGTGGGTGGGTAACCTGGACTGCAACAGTGAATACACTCGAACATCTGCATTTATGGTAAATGTACACAACTGTACTATGTTCTTCGTATTTCACTGTTGAAGTCATTACACTTAGGTTGAATCCCAAAGCTATGGTTGGGAGGCTGGAGCTAAATAGCATTAGGAGCGGCTATGAGGCCCTGCAGAACTGCAGTGGCAAAGCCTGCCCTGGATTTAGAGTAGAGTGGTAAATGATAGTGCTTTGTAAAGGTATGCACTGAACTCCAGGTAGCAGCCTTTAAAATGTCTTTGGTTGGTACTTCCCTGTGGAAGGCTGCTGCTCTAGTTGAATGTGGCCTAATGCCCTTAGGCACTGGCTTGCCATGTTGTGAATAGCAGAAACGAATGCAGTGGCCTATCCACTTTGAAATAGTCTGCTTTGAGATAGCCTTTCCTTGTGATCCTGTAGCATATGCCACTAGTAGTTGCTCTGTCTTTCTGAAAGCTTTGGTTCTGTTCAAGTAGAAGCGTAGCGGTCTGTGTATGTCCAAAGAATGCAAAATTCTCTCCCCCTTATTCTGTGGGTTTGGATAAAAAGTAGGTAGATGAATAGTTTGGTTAAGGGCCACACTGGACACTAACTTAGGCATAAATGTCGGGTTTGTCCTCAGAGAAACCGTGTCTGGATAAAAAATGATAAAAGGTTCCACAGCCATGAGTGCCTGTAGCTCTGAGACCCATCTTGCAGAGGTTATTGCTAGGAGCAGAGCTGTTTTCCAAGATAAAACTTTATATCAGCTGTAGTGGCTGGCTCAAAAGGAGGCAGGGTGAGTTTTTCCAAGACATAATTGAGGTCCCATGCAGGTATTGGTGATCTCCTTGGAGGCCTTAAGTTTTTGTCTCCTCTGAGGTACTGCCTTAACAAAGGATGTGAAAAGATTAGTGGCTCTGTATTGCAATGAGCCAAAATGGCAGAGGCATGAATTTTAATTGATGAAAAGGATAGGCCTTTGTCCAGCATCTCAGTTAAGTATTGCAAAATCTGAGGAATATTTGGTACAGCTGTGTCAATTCCTTCTGCCTGGTTCCAGGCACAGAATCTCTTCCATTTTTCAGCGTAAGATTTTCTGGTACTAGGCCTTCTGGCCTCCAAAATGACATCCATCACAGCTTTAGTGAGAGGTGCGTTTTGTATGGCTACATTATCCACCATGCTGCCAGATTTAAGGTTTTAAGATGCCTGTGCAGGATCTGATTGTTTTGTTGGGACAGTAGATGAGGTATTTGAGGCAAGGTCCAAGCCGGGCATTGAGACAAGTTCCTTAGGATTGGATACCAGTACTGGCGGGGCCAGTCTGGGGCAATCAGTATCATCTTTGGCTTCTCTTCCCTGACCTTTAAGAGTACCTTGGGGAGGAAAGGCAGTGGAGGAAAGGCATATACTGCTAAGCTTTTCCAGCTGAAAGATAGGGCGTCCACTTTCCATGCTTGTCTGTGGTAAGTCCTTGTGCAGAATCTTTTTAGTTGGTAGTTGTGACGAAAGGCAAATAGATCTATATATACGGGCATCCCCATTTCCTTGTTATCATGCTGAAGACTTGTGGATCCAATTTCCATTCGTGGGGATCCATGAGGTTTCTGTTTAGTTCGTCTGCCAGAGTATTGATCTTTCCTGGCAGGAATTGTGCCTGCAGATGTACTTTGTAAGTCAATGCTGTGTCCCACAAAGTCATGGATAGTCTGCAAAGGGGGTAAGAATGAGTGCCTCCCTGCTTGTTTATATACCACATGACCATGGTGTTGTCTGTCTTTATCAGCAGTTGTCCCGGATGAAGTAGGTCCTTGAAGGCTGTCAGGGCATTCTGAACAGCTAGCATCTCTTTTTGATTGATATGTAGATGCATGTGGTTTGCAGACCATGTGCCTTGAATACATCTTCCTGACATGTGGGCCCCTCAGGCATAATCTGATGCATCCGTTGTTAATGTCTGCCTGGCTGGGGGTAAAGTGAATGGCTGTCCCTTGTTCTGGTGTCAAGCCTTCGCCCACCATCGAAACTCCTGTTGCAGGCAGTGAATGAGGGTAATTATTGTTTCCAGGCTGTGGCAATGTTGAGCCCAAAGACTTTTTAGGTACCATTGAAGTTTCCTCATATGCAGTCTCGCATATGGAATTAGTGGAATACAGGATGCCATGAAGCCCAAAGCCTGCAGAGTTTTTCTTGCAGATAACTGGGCCTTTGTTGCCAACAGTTTGAAAAATGTAGTCAGTTGCCTTTGTCTGGCATGAGATAAGCCATCTGGGCAGTTGTATCTAAGCTTGCACCCAGGAATATTATCTCTTGAGAGGGTACTAGTTTTGATTTCTTTTCATTGACTGTGTACCCTAAGCCTGTTAGAATTCTCTTTACAAACACCAGATGCTGTAGTAGAATGTCCTTGTTCTCTGCTTGAATGAGGCAGTCGTCCAAGTAAGGATATATTTGTATTCCTCTTTGTCTGCAGAATGCAATTACTGGTGCCAGGCACTTTGTGAAGACCCTGGGCACAGTAGATAAGCCAAAGGGCAGTGCAGAGAATTGGTAGTGCATTGAGCCAGCTTTGAATCTGAGATATCTTCTGCATGTTTGTCTGATTGGGACATGCAGGTATGCCTCTTTTAGGTCTAAAGTCACAAGCCAAGCCTTCTTGCCCATCATGGGCAGAAGCTGCTGTAGAGTCAACATTTTGAATTTTGGTATATCCAGCTATGTGTTTAGAATAGATAGGTCCAGTATTGGTCTCCAGGTCTTGTCCTTTCTTGGTACCAAGAACAGTCTTGAATAAAATCCTTTTCCCTGCTCTTACTCTGGTACTTGTTGAATGGCCCTCATGTCCATGATGGATGAGACATGTTTTTGTACCTCTGCCCATTGATGTTTTGGTAGGTCTGGCCAACCGTTTGTCCTTGGCAGGGTATGGAAGTGAAACTTGTAGCCTTGTGACACTTATGTCTAGGACCCATTTGTCCTGGGTTATTATGTGCCAATTTTGAGAAAAAAGTGCTAGTTGTCCCCCTAAAGGTGCTGCCAGAAGATAAGTGCTTGGTGCAGGCAGGGGGAAGTTATTGGGACTGTTTCCTGTATGGCTGTGATTTGTCTTCTGCACTTTTGGAGGTAGAAGCACCCCATTGTTTAGATCTGTACGAACCTTGGGGCTGGGATCTGCCTCTTGGGTGTCTGTATCTGCCCCTTTGTGGTCTGTCCGACACTAGAAAGGACCAATTCTTTTTAGGCCAGTGTCTGCTAAATCTTGGAGGCTGTACCTGTAAGAAATCCTTAACCGTTTGCATAGATTTAGCTTTGTCCTCCATTTTCTTTAAAACCTCTTCTGCTTTAACACCAAACAAGGTATCCTGCTGTAATGGAGCATCTAATAATTTTGCTTTGACATGGTCAGGCAGATTTTATTCCTTTAACCAAGCATGCCTCCTGATGACAGAACCCGTAACAGCAGCCCTGCAGGAGGCCTCCAAAGAATCAAAATCACATTGCAAAGTATGCTTTCCAACTTGCTCAGCTGCATGCAATAAATCCTGCATTTCTTTGTTTTCTGCACATTCAGAATTTATCAACATTTTCTGTTTAAGCAGTGACATAATATATTGCTGATATTTGAGCATATGAAAGTGACAATTTAAAGCCCTTATAGCCAAGGTAGCAGAGGTGTAAATCTTCTTCCCCCATCTGTCCAATGCCCTAGAATCCCTGTCAGAGGGGGTAGGGTTTTTTGCAGTGGATGCCTTGACCCCTTTGGGACCCTGAGAGATAGTTTCTGAGTCAGCAGCAGGGTTTTTGAAAAGGAATTTATGAGAGTCAGGCACCCTGTAGTACCTGTCAGGCTTAACAGGAGCTGGAGGCAAGGAGTCAGGAGTCAGACTGGACTCTGAAAATACATCATCTACGATGTCTAACACAGGTGGAATAGCTAGGGGCCTGTGTTGTGGGAGTAAAAGGAAGTCTCTGAGCCTTTTATTAGATTCTGAATAATCTTGGCTCTCCCAGTGGAAATGTTCTCTCATGGTATGCAAGGTTTCCCCAAAAGAGTAATCCTCAGGAGGAGAGGCTGAAAGGATAGAGTCTTCAGCATCAGAATCCTCATAGGGAAGAAGAGAGTATTCCTGATCAGAAGAGGAATCAGATGAAATGGAAACCTGATCTGAAGATTCATATTCTGTCTCTTGCCTAGGCCTCTTATCAGGAGGGGATGGGAACCCCTGATCAAAGTAATTAAGTCTTCGGCCATTTTGAGCATCTGCTTTTTTGGCATGGAGGCCTGACCATGAGGATGGTGTACTTTTTTCTTTGTCTTTAAAGGTGCTTTAGTCTTTGCCTTTGTAGCTGGAGTCGCTTCAATGTACAATTGAGTAGGTCTGAAAACACCCTCAGAAGCCGATGCCTGCTCAGCGGCTCCGGACCCATCTGAGGGAATAGTCTCCAAAGGTCCAATACCTTGAGCTTCCAGCGGCCTAGGCGACTCCACGTGGGAGTCTGTAGCGGCCTGCAGGTCCAAGGTAGTGGGCGTCACGGGCTGCGAAAGCACCTCACTGAGAACCGGCGAACCGGCGACTGGCTTAGAGGAAGCCTCGTCATCGGTTTTAGACCTCGGATGCCTGTCCTTTTCTTTTTCTTTGCGTTTCTTGTGAATTCCGGTAGTCGGATGGTTATCCGACGGCATCATGTAATTAAATCTTCTGCCAAAATAGTGAAATGCAAAATCATACCGACGCTTAATAGTGCGCTGGTTAAATCTAGCACAAAACCGACAACTAGCAACGTTGTGGTCAGGACCTACGCAAGGAATACAGTAAGAAGGAAAGTCCTTATGAGGTATTTGCTTCCCACAAGAAATACAATTATTAACTTTTTCTGATATCGGTCTGGAGCAAGAAAAAAGTTTTCCCCAACAGGGTACTTAGCTTTTAATGAAGACTTCAGATCTGAAATTTGAACACGAAAATCTCAGGAGTCGGCCGACCGGCACTTGCGAACTGCTTCTGCTTCGGGCACCGTGCGGCAAGAAAGACTGAAGAAAATGGCGTCGGCTGCATCTTTTATACCCCTGGCGCACTGACATCAGGGAAGAGGCGACAGCAACCGATGCCAGACCTAGACTTTGAAATTCAGGCCGACTAAGGGTAGTCTGCCAGCAGGATAACCCAAGTGTAATGACTGCAACAGTGAAACATGAAGAACATCTAGCTGTCCCTGTCCAACAAGATGAAGAGGAGAGGAAGCAGACCCCAAGCTGGGGTTTGGGTGAAGCTGAGCTGGATGAAAGCACTTAATCTTTGGAACTTGCTAAGACATTTTCAAAGGCCAAAGTTCACACCAGCATGAGGACTCCCTCTGATCCGAGGAAGCAAAGGAGCCCTTGCCACTGATGACCCACAGTCTCAAAACTGATCTCAGATCACAGCTGTCTAGAGCCAAAGTTCCAACTGGAAGAGACTGCTCCAAAAAATCTCAGTGTTGATTCACCTCCTCAGAACTTGGTGATGAAGCTTTGGGTCTGAGTCTTACATCAATCCAAAGGCATTGGTGTTGAGAGAGACAGAGAGGGAAGCAGTCGGCATAGAAGTCAAGAGTAGCTAGAATGCTGACAAAGGTGCGTCCCAGTCAAATCCAATAACAACAGACCTGATGGGCGAGTCGGTATGGAATCCAGTAGTGGAGGAGGTAAGATGGTCTGAACTTACTACCTTTCCAGGGATGTAACCCAAAGCTAGATTTGCATTCTCAAAAACTTCCTCATCATCCTACTGACATTGAACTCCATGAAGCTTTCTGATGATCGTGTGGACACCACCACTGAAAGTGTTTAGGAGTATCTTCTTTTCTTGAGGACAGGGGAATGTAGTCTTGGACTCAATGTGATTGGACCCAAGGAGTCGTTGGGTTTGTACTTCAAGCAGCTTTAGGGTCAGAACTGAGCAAAGAAGTCCATTCCTGGGAGCGTTTTTTTAGCAAATTTAGTGGGCAGATTTGCTCCTCTTTTCCTTCTTGTCCTTATCACTTTCCTTATAACTGTCCTTTGCTTGTGCCTTAGATTTTGGTCAATCTTTTTTGAAGGGGACACAGAAGCAGTCCTTGTCTGCACTGGAAGGAGTCTCTTTAACACAAGTTTGCCTCTTCGAGTCTAAAGGGCTCTAGCACTGAAATCTGTCCAGGACTGACAGTCTGCATTCAGATGTGCAGCGCCCAAGCAATAAATTAAATAAGCATTTGTAGTGTGGGTCTTGGGGTGAAAGTTTATGCCCACACTCTGCGCACTTCATGAATCCAGAAGATTTTGACATGTTAGCGATAACCTAAAGGAAAGAATGTTACATGATTTTTTTTTTTTTTTTGGGACTACTCCCTTAGCTAAACAAGTTAGCTACATTAACTACAGAGGGAAATACAACAGATAGAAAAAAAACCTCTCACAAGCTCTAATGCACATCCATCATATTCGATCAGCAAACGGGATCTAAGCATTTAAGGTAAAGTCTAGGGAATTATGGCTAGGAGAGAAGTCAGAGCTCTGGATCCAATGTAGCTTCAAAGTTGGCACCAAGATAGGATCTGACAACTCATATGTTTGAACTGCATGAAAACAGACATTTGATCTGTTCAGCAGATGATTAAATCTATAGCTGCTGGATTATGTCTAGGAAGAGTGAATAAAAACTTAAATGACTGAGGAACTTTATACATCCTAACTGCCTTTTTTTAGGCAGCTGGCTGACTGCCACGAAAACTGCAGGTTGTAAGACACACATCCTCAAAGGCAGACAAAACTGGAGGAATTAGTACTAGTTGTGGAAATTCCTTCCTTAGCAGATCACGATATTTTCTGAGGGACTGACAAACCTCAGTATTCTCCCACTGAAAACACTGGCAGATTTTAGAAATAGTCTCAGAAAAAGAACTCCCTACAGGGAGAGTCAGAAACTGGACTCTCCTCAATCAGAATCAGAAAACTGAGGAGAAAATCCTGAATCTGTCCATACATCATACTGTTCAGATTCAGACTCTTGAATCTCATCAAGGAAGGAGGTATACTTCTTTCTTTTACCAGACTTTACAAGGAGGGTCAATTGTCTTAATTAAATCACTTATTCAAAAAATAAACAGCAAAAAGCACTTTCAAACAATTAACAACCCCAAAAAGTAAAATAACTACAATTTCTCCAAAGAAAAATCAAAAAGTTTACACTTACTACAAATAAATTATAAACTGACAGGAAAAAAGCACTTGAGTTTAAAAACAGTCTCGCGGCAGTCCATTAAAACAAACTTCTGACAATAAAATAAGTTTCCAGAAAAAGAAAATATTAATAAACAAAAAAGAAAGGTAAAGTTCTGCCCTAAACTGAGCAAACAGATAGTTTCAAGCCTTAAAAAGAAGAGTACGAATGGGTCTGGTTACAAAATGTTTGCCTTTAGAATGTACTGAATCTCTAAATAAGGAAATTCTGCACTTCAGCTGTACACAACTGTCCGCTTTGTTGGAATGGCCTCTGCTTGAAGAAATCATTTCTGTTAATGAATCTAAGAAACACACAAACTGTTTCTGGAATTACAGAATAAGAATACAAGTTATAAATGAAAGAAAATCAAACACACTTACCACAGCTTCTGTTACAGTTGTAGAACTCTGTGACGTCCGAGGGAAGAACACCAGGACAAGTGTAATAATGAGAGCACACAGGACAGCTAAAATTCCAAGGAATCTGTTAAAAAAAATATTTCTTAATACATTCAAGTGTCAGTTCTATTTTTGTTCCTTATCTATACTCCCATTTCTTGTCGAATCACAGCACAGCTTACCGATAAATTGAAGCCTATGTTAAACAAAAATCATTGCAGAAATAGGATACATTTTTTCTTTTTTGTCATACTTTAACAATAACCTCAATCAGTTTTTGGCAGGATGATAAGACAGTCCAAAAGTGTTTTAGAATATGAAGAGGACAAACAACTTTGTTTTCATTTACTTATTAATTTTGCTTATTTAGTAAGGGCTTTATAAAATGGAGAACTGAAGAAAAATGCAGAAAAGCAATACAAAAACATAGCAATAATATTAAAATGCAGTATGTGCAACAGTACTTTGAAAAGCTACATTCAGTACATAATGAGAACACAAGTGTTGTTACGTTGATTGAACCAGTGGTTTCCAATCCTTATGTGGCAGAAGAAGCCAACACAAGCCATCAGTACTACTCAAGGAATCAAATATTGTTGTACCTGTTGTAACCATATGATTTTCTAATAACTTTCACAATTAATAAACTATATAACAGATATAAAGACCATAAAGAAATAGCACAGGTGAATTAATGTTACAGATAGCAAGATACAATAATTCACTCCAGCTCCATGGTGCAGTGGGATAAAACCCCAACTGTGATCAGGATTATTGATGTTTGAATAGTGGCAAGGGCACAAGAGGTGCTGTAATGAGCAGAGATGGCAGAGGCATGAATTTTAATAGAACAGAAGGATAGGCCCCTGTGAAGTAGGTCTGCTAGGTAATCCAGGATGAGAGGTAGAGAGGGCTGTGCTGTTTCAGCTCCTTTAGCCTGGATCCAGGTGCAATACCTTTTCCACTTGTCAGCATATGATTTTCTAGTGCTGGGGCATCTGGCCTCACATATAACATCCAGGACTTGCTTGCTTAGGCTGGCAACTGGAGGAGAGGTCAGGGAATAAACCAGGCTGCCAGGTTCAGGGTCTGCAATTTTGGAAGCATGAATTCTCCATTCTGCTGGGTCAGGAGAGTTGGGATCTGAGGTAGGTGCCATGGAGGCAGGGGTGACAGACTGCACAGCAGTGGGTACCAGTACTGGCGTGGCCAGTCTGGGGCAATCAAGATTGCTTTTGGTTTTTCCTCCCTTATTTTGAGTAGTACCCTTGTAAGTAGAGGTAGAGGGGGAAATGCATAGATCGAGAAGTTTACCCATTGGAAGGATAGGGCATCCACTTTCCAGGCCTTGCTGTGAGGTTCCCTGGTGCAGAATTTGCTGAGCTGGTGATTGTCGTGGGAGGCAAAGAGGTCCACCTTCGGGTGCCCCATTTTTGGGTTACAAGGCTGAAGGTGCTGTGGTCTAGCTGCCACTTGTGTAGATCTAGGAGGTTTCTGCTTAAGTTGTCTGCCAGAGAGTTTTGGGAGCCTGGCAGGAATTGTGCTAGCAGGTGAATGGCAAGAGTTGCAGAGGTGTATAATTTATTACCCCATCTGTCTAAAGCTCGGGAATCTCTGTCCGAGGGGGTGGGATTCTTAGCCATAGTTGCTTTTATTCCTTTAGGTCCTTGGGAGATGACCTCTGGGTCAGCAGTAGGATTTTTGAAAAGAAATTTGTGAGAGTCAGGGACTCTAATACTGGTCAGGGTTCCTGGGAGTAGGTGGGAGGGTGTCAGGAGTTAAACTGGATTCCATAAAAACATCATCCACAACATCCAGGGCAGGAGGAATGGCTAAAGGTCTCTGCTGTGGTAAATCAATTCCCTTAGTCTCTTTTTGGACTGAGGATAGTCCTAACATTCCCATTGGAAATGCTCCCTTAAAGTATGCAGGGTTTCATCAAATGAAAAATCGTCTGGAGGAAAGGCAGAAGGAATGGATTCCTCTGCATCTGAATCCTCATAAGCAGACAAGGGTTGTATGTCTTCATATTCAGAAACTTCAGAGTCATCGGACTCCTGGTCAGATAAAACTGCTGAGGACAAGTCTCTTTTTCTTTTGGAAGGGGTAGCCTGGCTTCCCCAAATAAGCATAAGGTCTTCTGCCATTTTAAGCATTTGAGATTGAGGCATGGAAGCAAGTGCTTGAGCTTGGGTCGTCATTTTTTTAGGTGTAGTTCATACCCTTGGCCTTAGAAACTTGGTAGTTTTAGAAAGAACTGAAGATGTAAAAGAAGTTTGCAGAATGAAGAATTCTAAAGATATGCTTCTGGAGCATTTCTCCCTAGGCCTCCGCTGAAAACAGGATCCGTGGAACCTAGTCGGACTTTCCTGGTCAACAAATGTTAAATAAATAAATAAATAAATAAATAAAGTTGTCGATTTGAGAAGAAGATCGGTAGTGCAAAGAACTTTCTCGGAAGCCGGTGCCTGCTCAGTGGTTCAGGACCCATCCAAGGTAGAGACATCCGCAGGATCCTTAGTCAAAGAAAAGTCTCGCTGCATACCAAACTCCAAACAGGTCTTGGTAGCAGCCTGTAAATCCACAGAAGCGGGCATCAGGGTCTGCAAAAGCACCTCATTGAGGACCAGCAAACTGGTGACTAGCTTAACGGAAGCATCGTCGGCAGTTTTGGACCTGTGTGGTCTGTCTCTGTCTTTATCCTTACATTTTTTCAGAAGAACGGTAGTTGGATGGCTTACTGAAGCCATTTTGGAATACAGAGATTGAGAGCAAAAATATTCAGCTACAATAAGGTCCCGACAACATATAGTTCTGGCTTTGAGCAAAGCACAAAAACTGGGCCTAAACAGGCGACGCAGTAAGAATGGAAATCTCGGTGTGGTATTTGCTTTCCACAGGCAAGACAATTGTCACCTTTTTCTGACATCAGTTAGAGCAAGAAAAAAGGATTCCCAACAGGGTACTTAGCTTTAGAAGACTTCAACTTCAATTCAGAAATGAAAACTCAGGTAGTGGCCGACTGGCACTCGTGCAAACTGATTCTGCTTTGGTCTCCTCGGCAAGAAAGACTGATGTAATGGCATCGGCTGCCTGATTTTATACCACTGACGACCTGACGTCCTGGAGCAACAGCAACCACCGCAGAAATACTAAGCCTCTGGTATTCGGGCCGACTGAGGGCTACCCCTGGCAGGATAACTCAAGTGTGATGACTGCAACAGTGAAACATGAAAAACATCCAATGCTGCCTTGGCCAATAGAGGGTCACCAGCACGATGTTTGGTTTGTCCTTCTGGATTTTCAGTAGGACCTTCTGAATGAGTGGGAATGCATAGAGGAACAGTCGCTTCCAAGAAATCGAAAAGGCATCCACTCTCCATGCTAGTGGGGAGGGGGTTCTGGAGCAGAATAGCTGAAGTTGTCTGTTCTGAGGGAAGGCAAACAAGATCTATCTGTGGTGTGCCCCATTGGTGGACAATATCTAAGAACACATCTCTGTGTAACATCCACTCCTGATGTTGAGAGAAGGTTGTCTTGAGATGGAATGTAGACTGTCACAGTGTGACATTGTACTGGGTAGCTAACTCCCATGTCTGTACTGCAAGCCTGCAAAGTAAATAGGATCTGGTCCCCCCTGCTTGTTGATGCACCACATCACAGTTGTGTTGTCTGTGAAGATTTGGAGGGGGCCTGCCTGAATTAGAGGAAGGAAGGCTCTAGAAAGAGAATAGTAATTTCCCCTCACACTGATATGCTTTTTCTGGAAGGAGGGCTCCCATTCAACTTGCACCTTGAAACCGTTCTAGTGGGCCCCCCACCCTAGGTCTGAGGCATCTGTGTGCATAAATTACACTGGCTTGGTGGGTTGCAAAGGTAGGCCTGGATTCTGGTTAACTTGTTGGATCCAGCACCCAAGCTCTGTCTTTAGGCAGGGTAGGAAGGACACTTGAAATTCCAAGGGATGATTGTGTTGTGACCAGACATTTTTTTAAGAACCACTGGATCTTCCTCATATGCAGCCTGGCTAGGGGCAGCATAGGAAATGTAGCTGTCATGAGGCCTAGAAGATGGAGGAACTGCCTAGCAGAAATGTGGTTGACAAGAAGCAGCTCCTGGAAAAAGCTGTTTAGGGAGTAGACTTTGTCCTGAGGAAAGAAGTCCTTCATCAGGTCTGTTCTTATCCTGCAGCCCAGGAAGGTTGATCTTGGGTGAGAGCGAGAGAAGACTTTGTCAGATTGAGAGTGAACCTCAGGCTCTGAAGCAGGGACATGGTGAATTTTAAGTGGGTCCTGAGAGTACCTTCCTCTTCTGCACGAATGAGGAGGTCATCCAGGTAAGGGGAAATTTGTATGCCTTTTGTTCAGCAGTAGGCTACTGCTGGGGCTAGACACTTTGTGCAGTAGATAAACCAAAGGGCAAGGCAGTAAACTGAAAGTGTGAGGATGGTACAGCAAAGCGTACAAGCCTTCTGTAGTCTGGGTAGATGGATGTGAAGGTATGCCTCCTTCAGGTCCAAAGTGGCCATGAACGCCCTGGGTGGCAGTAGTGGAAGAAGGCTTTGAAGGGATAACATGCAGAAGGGGACCTGCAGGAAGGGGTTTAGCAGAGACAGGTCCAGAATGGGCCTCCAAAGGCAATCCTTTTCGGGTACCAGGAAAAGCCTGGAGTAGAACCCCTGACCTTGCTGACCTGTGGGGACACTTTCTATGGTCCCTTGTAAAAGCAGATCTTGGATGATCTGGGGGAATAGATGGAGCTGTTTTTTGAGAGGGAAAGGTATGCCTTGTGGTATGAGTTTTGCCTGCTAGGTCATAAAGTACCATTTTTCTACTACGGATAGGACCCAGTGGTCTTAGGTGATATTTTGCCAAATGGTTAAACAGTGAGAAAAGCAGGTGGAGAGGGGTAGGTGGTTTAGGCAGTCATGCATTGTTGTTTCTATCTGTAAATGGCTGCCTTGGGGTGGGTTGTGAAGAGGCAGTCCTGGGGGATGGAGTCTTTCTAGACCCTCTCCTGTGTTTTGAGGATGGGGCAGGAGACCTCCTGACAAAGGTGGACTTAGCTGGGTAGTTTCTATAAACCTTTGGAATAGGTGAAACCAATAAATGTTTTAGGTCCTGAAGTTCTTTGCTTTTTTCCTCAAGGCTTTTGAATAGTTCAGCAAACTGCTTGCCAAACAGAAATTTATTGTCTAGGGGTGCATCCAAGATTTTGTTTTTAAAATCATCAGGGAGTGGTTGAAGTCTGAGCCAAGAATATCTGCGCAGTACACAGGCTGAGGCAGCAGATCTGGCTGAAGCCTCAGCAGAATCATAGCTGCACTTTATAGAATGTCTGGCAACTTGTGCTGCTAAGGGGAGCTTAGATGCAACCTGGGGTTTGGCAGATGAGTCAGGCAAGGAAAAAAGCAATGTAGTTGCCTGGGAGACCAAGTCTAGGGCACATTTAACCATGTGGGTCTAATAGTTGATTGCTCTAAAGGCCAGAGTGGAAGAAGTGTAAATCTTTTTCCCCAGTCTGTCCATGACCTTACTGTCCTTGTCAGATGGCAGAAGGGGTGACGACAGTATTTGCCTGTATTGTTTATCTGGAGCCACTGCAATGACTGCCGGGTCTGTCATAGGTGGCTTAATGAGGTACTTGTGGTCATCAGGGACTTTATAAAACCTGCCCAGTCTTTTGGGGGCTGGAAGCTGTGATTCAGGGGTCTTGGAGGCTGAGGCAAATGTATCCAGGTAAGCTGGAATCACATGAGGAATAGCAGAGGGAGAGGGAGACTCCATTTGTAGCAATTCAAAGTACCTCTCTTATACCTCAGTCATCTCAGTGGCATCCCATTTGAAATACTCCCTCATTTTGGAGATATATTCAGGTGGGGAGTCTCCTTCCAAGGAATCCTCATCTGGGGAGTAGTACTCCAGGGGAGAAGCTAGCTGGGAGGTGTATGTCAGAGACTCATCAGAGGAGGAGGAAGAGGAATCTTCCTCTTGAATAGGGGAAATGGAAGTAGCTGAAGTTGGCCTAGGGCTGAAAGTAGGTACGGCTGGAGCAAGTGAAGCTATGGGCCTGAGAGCCATAAAGACCTGTACCAAAGACTGGGAAAAAGTTTGCCAGTCTGGCTTCCTCTTAAGTGGCGTAGTCTTAGTGACTGTTTGTGAAAAAGCAGCCCTAGGATCAGGCATCTGGCCTGTGGGAGAGGAGCCCTGTTCTGGCACCATAGGCAGCTATCTAGTGAACCCTGGTTCCCCCTCAACATCAGCTGAAGTCGACGCCCAAGTAACCTCCGTGAACTTGCTGACTGGAGACTCTAGGGTGGCTTCCAACAAGGTACCTGCCAAAGTTGCCAGTTCATCTGGACGTCCCCCAGCCTCTAGACTGGTAGCTGCCGAGATGTTGGACGTCGGAAGTGCAGCGGCAGTAGGCCTTAAAACCTTGGCCTTCTTTTTAATCAGCTCCACCTCGACAGCCAATTCGGGTTCCATGCCTAGGGCTAGAGGCTTTAGTCAATGGTGTTCCGAGAATAGTTTCAGGGCTGCCAGACGACTACGTAGAGTTTTTGGGATGAACAATTGACAAATGCTACAGGCTGTATTGTCGTGGGATTGGCCTAAGCAAAACAGACAAAGCTCATGGAAATCCTTGTGTGGAATCTGGTGATCACACTTACATTTCCCCTTTATAGATGACATTGGCTATATAATGGAGCAACAGCAACCTAAGCCTAAGAAAAATAAAAAAAATTAAAAAATCCCCAACGGGGTACTTATCTGCAGACGTTTTCTGAAGCAAGGAGCGAAGCGAGCAAGCTGACATTTGACTGCGGCAGAAAAGTTGTGAGGTCTGTGTCTGAAGACATCACATTTAAGGCCCATGGTTTATGGCCCTGCATGTGACGTCTCATGCACCTGACAGCAACCAGACTTAAGCTTTTAGATATGTAGCCAGACGTTCGGGTCGTCTGAAGTGGAGGATCCCACTCTGAGAATGCTGCAACATGACACTAGAAGGATATTTTATGTTTTACATCAACTTCTGGTAGATCAGAGAAGATAAACGAGAGGGTAAGCTATGCATGCTATCAGAGAAGCATGGGTGCCAGGTCAGTTTAATGACAGGAAAAAGAAATAATCTAGGTTATACAGAACATCAGTTTTATTTATTTTCACCTGGTGGGTGGACTTGTCCACTAAGGTTCTTTCAACACCAATACAGAAAGAAGTACAAAATGATTGTACTGGCCACTTTTTTTGACCATTATAAAGTACAAAAAGTATTTTCTGTGAATAAGCCCACTGCAGGGAAAAGTCCCCTATGCCCAAGATGCAGCAATCTAAGTGCTGATTATATTACTAAAGAGGTTGTAGGGGTGAAACTCTCTGTTTGGGATTCAAATTCAACTTCAAATGGATTTTTTTTAATTCAAGCAGAATTCAAGCTCTTCTCATTTATTTATTTATTTTACATTTGTTGACAGGGATTGTCCAACTGAGCTGAACAGCCCTTTTTCAGCGGAGGTCCAGGGAGAAAAGCTCCAACATATTATTTTTAGCATTAAAAAGCAATGTTACAGGATTATTACAAGTCATTAAGTAGCAATACAATGTTATACAGTGTCAATAATCAGGAGTATAGCATAACTATTTCAAGATGTATAAAAAGAAATATGTCATTAAGATGAGTATAGCTTTTGGGGTAAGTGGTTACAAAAATTGTCGTTTATGAGCATAACACAGAACTGCTGCAAATTAGAAAAACATATCAAAAGAAGCAAATCAAAAATTTGTAAAGCACAACATTCCTAACAAGACTAGTCAAATGGTTAACAAAATGGGACTATCACCAGAAAAAATACCAACAGATAAAGACAATTTAGTCAAAATACATATCTACAGGATGCAGAAGGATTTCTTGTAAAGGGGTAACTCAAGTAGGAATTAAGCAATAACCAGCTCTGTAACAAAGGTGAAATATTTCCCCTTACTCCCTGAGCTTATTACTGCTATTATACTGTTGCCTTGAGTTTATTCTTATATTTTGACGAGTTCTGTCATCTTTTCTATTGTTTGCAAACACAGAGTTTTACTAGTTAACAGATGATACTCAGAATTCTTTAAGATTAGGTTACGTTCTGTACATCATTTACAAATTAAGTTTTAAAATGCATTAAAGCACCAACTTCCCAAACTACACACACACACTTCTTTGCATCTGTAACTACATTCTTTCTATATGCCTACTATTTTTTTACTTGTAGAAACATTGCATGTGCGCAGACTCATTTCTTTACCCATTCACTTATCAGAAATTGAATTGCAGTCATGGTATTAATGCACTTTTTGACAAGTAAATGGGTAATCACAGTTATGGTACTTCTATACCTTCTGATAAGTAAATGGGTAATCACAGTTATGGTACTTCTATACCTTCTGATAAGTAAATGGGTAATCACAGTTATGGTACTTCTATACCTTCTGATAAGTAAATGGGTAATCACAGTTATGGTACTTCTATACCTTCTGATAAGTAAATGGGTAATCACAGTTATGGTACTTCTATACCTTCTGATAAGTAAATGGGTAATCACAGTTATGGTACTTCTATACCTTCTGATAAGTAAATGGGTAATCACAGTTATGGTACTTCTATACCTTCTGATAAGTAAATGGGTAATCACAGTTATGGTACTTCTATACCTTCTGATAAGTAAATGGGTAATCACAGTTATGGTACTTCTATACCTTCTGATAAGTAAATGGGTAATCACAGTTATGGTACTTCTATACCTTCTGATAAGTAAATGGGTAATCACAGTTATGGTACTTCTATACCTTCTGATAAGTAAATGGGTAATCACAGTTATGGTACTTCTATACCTTCTGATAAGTAAATGGGTAATCACAGTTATGGTACTTCTATACCTTCTGATAAGTAAATGGGTAATCACAGTTATGGTACTTCTATACCTTCTGATAAGTAAATGGGTAATCACAGTTATGGTACTTCTATACCTTCTGATAAGTAAATGGGTAATCACAGTTATGGTACTTCTATACCTTCTGATAAGTAAATGGGTAATCACAGTTATGGTACTTCTATACCTTCTGATAAGTAAATGGGTAATCACAGTTATGGTACTTCTATACCTTCTGATAAGTAAATGGGTAATCACAGTTATGGTACTTCTATACCTTCTGATAAGTAAATGGGTAATCACAGTTATGGTACTTCTATACCTTCTGATAAGTAAATGGGTAATCACAGTTATGGTACTTCTATACCTTCTGATAAGTAAATGGGTAATCACAGTTATGGTACTTCTATACCTTCTGATAAGTAAATGGGTAATCACAGTTATGGTACTTCTATACCTTCTGATAAGTAAATGGGTAATCACAGTTATGGTACTTCTATACCTTCTGATAAGTAAATGGGTAATCACAGTTATGGTACTTCTATACCTTCTGATAAGTAAATGGGTAATCACAGTTATGGTACTTCTATACCTTCTGATAAGTAAATGGGTAATCACAGTTATGGTACTTCTATACCTTCTGATAAGTAAATGGGTAATCACAGTTATGGTACTTCTATACCTTCTGATAAGTAAATGGGTAATCACAGTTATGGTACTTCTATACCTTCTGATAAGTAAATGGGTAATCACAGTTATGGTACTTCTATACCTTCTGATAAGTAAATGGGTAATCACAGTTATGGTACTTCTATACCTTCTGATAAGTAAATGGGTAATCACAGTTATGGTACTTCTATACCTTCTGATAAGTAAATGGGTAATCACAGTTATGGTACTTCTATACCTTCTGATAAGTAAATGGGTAATCACAGTTATGGTACTTCTATACCTTCTGATAAGTAAATGGGTAATCACAGTTATGGTACTTCTATACCTTCTGATAAGTAAATGGGTAATCACAGTTATGGTACTTCTATACCTTCTGATAAGTAAATGGGTAATCACAGTTATGGTACTTCTATACCTTCTGATAAGTAAATGGGTAATCACAGTTATGGTACTTCTATACCTTCTGATAAGTAAATGGGTAATCACAGTTATGGTACTTCTATACCTTCTGATAAGTAAATGGGTAATCACAGTTATGGTACTTCTATACCTTCTGATAAGTAAATGGGTAATCACAGTTATGGTACTTCTATACCTTCTGATAAGTAAATGGGTAATCACAGTTATGGTACTTCTATACCTTCTGATAAGTAAATGGGTAATCACAGTTATGGTACTTCTATACCTTCTGATAAGTAAATGGGTAATCACAGTTATGGTACTTCTATACCTTCTGATAAGTAAATGGGTAATCACAGTTATGGTACTTCTATACCTTCTGATAAGTAAATGGGTAATCACAGTTATGGTACTTCTATACCTTCTGATAAGTAAATGGGTAATCACAGTTATGGTACTTCTATACCTTCTGATAAGTAAATGGGTAATCACAGTTATGGTACTTCTATACCTTCTGATAAGTAAATGGGTAATCACAGTTATGGTACTTCTATACCTTCTGATAAGTAAATGGGTAATCACAGTTATGGTACTTCTATACCTTCTGATAAGTAAATGGGTAATCACAGTTATGGTACTTCTATACCTTCTGATAAGTAAATGGGTAATCACAGTTATGGTACTTCTATACCTTCTGATAAGTAAATGGGTAATCACAGTTATGGTACTTCTATACCTTCTGATAAGTAAATGGGTAATCACAGTTATGGTACTTCTATACCTTCTGATAAGTAAATGGGTAATCACAGTTATGGTACTTCTATACCTTCTGATAAGTAAATGGGTAATCACAGTTATGGTACTTCTATACCTTCTGATAAGTAAATGGGTAATCACAGTTATGGTACTTCTATACCTTCTGATAAGTAAATGGGTAATCACAGTTATGGTACTTCTATACCTTCTGATAAGTAAATGGGTAATCACAGTTATGGTACTTCTATACCTTCTGATAAGTAAATGGGTAATCACAGTTATGGTACTTCTATACCTTCTGATAAGTAAATGGGTAATCACAGTTATGGTACTTCTATACCTTCTGATAAGTAAATGGGTAATCACAGTTATGGTACTTCTATACCTTCTGATAAGTAAATGGGTAATCACAGTTATGGTACTTCTATACCTTCTGATAAGTAAATGGGTAATCACAGTTATGGTACTTCTATACCTTCTGATAAGTAAATGGGTAATCACAGTTATGGTACTTCTATACCTTCTGATAAGTAAATGGGTAATCACAGTTATGGTACTTCTATACCTTCTGATAAGTAAATGGGTAATCACAGTTATGGTACTTCTATACCTTCTGATAAGTAAATGGGTAATCACAGTTATGGTACTTCTATACCTTCTGATAAGTAAATGGGTAATCACAGTTATGGTACTTCTATACCTTCTGATAAGTAAATGGGTAATCACAGTTATGGTACTTCTATACCTTCTGATAAGTAAATGGGTAATCACAGTTATGGTACTTCTATACCTTCTGATAAGTAAATGGGTAATCACAGTTATGGTACTTCTATACCTTCTGATAAGTAAATGGGTAATCACAGTTATGGTACTTCTATACCTTCTGATAAGTAAATGGGTAATCACAGTTATGGTACTTCTATACCTTCTGATAAGTAAATGGGTAATCACAGTTATGGTACTTCTATACCTTCTGATAAGTAAATGGGTAATCACAGTTATGGTACTTCTATACCTTCTGATAAGTAAATGGGTAATCACAGTTATGGTACTTCTATACCTTCTGATAAGTAAATGGGTAATCACAGTTATGGTACTTCTATACCTTCTGATAAGTAAATGGGTAATCACAGTTATGGTACTTCTATACCTTCTGATAAGTAAATGGGTAATCACAGTTATGGTACTTCTATACCTTCTGATAAGTAAATGGGTAATCACAGTTATGGTACTTCTATACCTTCTGATAAGTAAATGGGTAATCACAGTTATGGTACTTCTATACCTTCTGATAAGTAAATGGGTAATCACAGTTATGGTACTTCTATACCTTCTGATAAGTAAATGGGTAATCACAGTTATGGTACTTCTATACCTTCTGATAAGTAAATGGGTAATCACAGTTATGGTACTTCTATACCTTCTGATAAGTAAATGGGTAATCACAGTTATGGTACTTCTATACCTTCTGATAAGTAAATGGGTAATCACAGTTATGGTACTTCTATACCTTCTGATAAGTAAATGGGTAATCACAGTTATGGTACTTCTATACCTTCTGATAAGTAAATGGGTAATCACAGTTATGGTACTTCTATACCTTCTGATAAGTAAATGGGTAATCACAGTTATGGTACTTCTATACCTTCTGATAAGTAAATGGGTAATCACAGTTATGGTACTTCTATACCTTCTGATAAGTAAATGGGTAATCACAGTTATGGTACTTCTATACCTTCTGATAAGTAAATGGGTAATCACAGTTATGGTACTTCTATACCTTCTGATAAGTAAATGGGTAATCACAGTTATGGTACTTCTATACCTTCTGATAAGTAAATGGGTAATCACAGTTATGGTACTTCTATACCTTCTGATAAGTAAATGGGTAATCACAGTTATGGTACTTCTATACCTTCTGATAAGTAAATGGGTAATCACAGTTATGGTACTTCTATACCTTCTGATAAGTAAATGGGTAATCACAGTTATGGTACTTCTATACCTTCTGATAAGTAAATGGGTAATCACAGTTATGGTACTTCTATACCTTCTGATAAGTAAATGGGTAATCACAGTTATGGTACTTCTATACCTTCTGATAAGTAAATGGGTAATCACAGTTATGGTACTTCTATACCTTCTGATAAGTAAATGGGTAATCACAGTTATGGTACTTCTATACCTTCTGATAAGTAAATGGGTAATCACAGTTATGGTACTTCTATACCTTCTGATAAGTAAATGGGTAATCACAGTTATGGTACTTCTATACCTTCTGATAAGTAAATGGGTAATCACAGTTATGGTACTTCTATACCTTCTGATAAGTAAATGGGTAATCACAGTTATGGTACTTCTATACCTTCTGATAAGTAAATGGGTAATCACAGTTATGGTACTTCTATACCTTCTGATAAGTAAATGGGTAATCACAGTTATGGTACTTCTATACCTTCTGATAAGTAAATGGGTAATCACAGTTATGGTACTTCTATACCTTCTGATAAGTAAATGGGTAATCACAGTTATGGTACTTCTATACCTTCTGATAAGTAAATGGGTAATCACAGTTATGGTACTTCTATACCTTCTGATAAGTAAATGGGTAATCACAGTTATGGTACTTCTATACCTTCTGATAAGTAAATGGGTAATCACAGTTATGGTACTTCTATACCTTCTGATAAGTAAATGGGTAATCACAGTTATGGTACTTCTATACCTTCTGATAAGTAAATGGGTAATCACAGTTATGGTACTTCTATACCTTCTGATAAGTAAATGGGTAATCACAGTTATGGTACTTCTATACCTTCTGATAAGTAAATGGGTAATCACAGTTATGGTACTTCTATACCTTCTGATAAGTAAATGGGTAATCACAGTTATGGTACTTCTATACCTTCTGATAAGTAAATGGGTAATCACAGTTATGGTACTTCTATACCTTCTGATAAGTAAATGGGTAATCACAGTTATGGTACTTCTATACCTTCTGATAAGTAAATGGGTAATCACAGTTATGGTACTTCTATACCTTCTGATAAGTAAATGGGTAATCACAGTTATGGTACTTCTATACCTTCTGATAAGTAAATGGGTAATCACAGTTATGGTACTTCTATACCTTCTGATAAGTAAATGGGTAATCACAGTTATGGTACTTCTATACCTTCTGATAAGTAAATGGGTAATCACAGTTATGGTACTTCTATACCTTCTGATAAGTAAATGGGTAATCACAGTTATGGTACTTCTATACCTTCTGATAAGTAAATGGGTAATCACAGTTATGGTACTTCTATACCTTCTGATAAGTAAATGGGTAATCACAGTTATGGTACTTCTATACCTTCTGATAAGTAAATGGGTAATCACAGTTATGGTACTTCTATACCTTCTGATAAGTAAATGGGTAATCACAGTTATGGTACTTCTATACCTTCTGATAAGTAAATGGGTAATCACAGTTATGGTACTTCTATACCTTCTGATAAGTAAATGGGTAATCACAGTTATGGTACTTCTATACCTTCTGATAAGTAAATGGGTAATCACAGTTATGGTACTTCTATACCTTCTGATAAGTAAATGGGTAATCACAGTTATGGTACTTCTATACCTTCTGATAAGTAAATGGGTAATCACAGTTATGGTACTTCTATACCTTCTGATAAGTAAATGGGTAATCACAGTTATGGTACTTCTATACCTTCTGATAAGTAAATGGGTAATCACAGTTATGGTACTTCTATACCTTCTGATAAGTAAATGGGTAATCACAGTTATGGTACTTCTATACCTTCTGATAAGTAAATGGGTAATCACAGTTATGGTACTTCTATACCTTCTGATAAGTAAATGGGTAATCACAGTTATGGTACTTCTATACCTTCTGATAAGTAAAATGGATAATCACAGTTATGGTACTTCTATACCTTCTGATAAGTAAATGGGTAATCACAGTTATGGTACTTCTATACCTTCTGATAAGTAAATGGGTAATCACAGTTATGGTACTTCTATACCTTCTGATAAGTAAATGGGTAATCACAGTTATGGTACTTCTATACCTTCTGATAAGTAAATGGGTAATCACAGTTATGGTACTTCTATACCTTCTGATAAGTAAATGGGTAATCACAGTTATGGTACTTCTATACCTTCTGATAAGTAAATGGGTAATCACAGTTATGGTACTTCTATACCTTCTGATAAGTAAATGGGTAATCACAGTTATGGTACTTCTATACCTTCTGATAAGTAAATGGGTAATCACAGTTATGGTACTTCTATACCTTCTGATAAGTAAATGGGTAATCACAGTTATGGTACTTCTATACCTTCTGATAAGTAAATGGGTAATCACAGTTTAATGTCTATATATTCCTCTGATAAGTAAATGGGTAATCACAGTTATGGTACTTCTATACCTTCTGATAAGTAAATGGGTAATCACAGTTATGGTACTTCTATACCTTCTGATAAGTAAATGGGTAATCACAGTTATGGTACTTCTATACCTTCTGATAAGTAAATGGGTAATCACAGTTATGGTACTTCTATACCTTCTGATAAGTAAATGGGTAATCACAGTTATGGTACTTCTATACCTTCTGATAAGTAAATGGGTAATCACAGTTATGGTACTTCTATACCTTCTGATAAGTAAATGGGTAATCACAGTTATGGTACTTCTATACCTTCTGATAAGTAAATGGGTAATCACAGTTATGGTACTTCTATACCTTCTGATAAGTAAATGGGTAATCACAGTTATGGTACTTCTATACCTTCTGATAAGTAAATGGGTAATCACAGTTATGGTACTTCTATACCTTCTGATAAGTAAATGGGTAATCACAGTTATGGTACTTCTATACCTTCTGATAAGTAAATGGGTAATCACAGTTATGGTACTTCTATACCTTCTGATAAGTAAATGGGTAATCACAGTTATGGTACTTCTATACCTTCTGATAAGTAAATGGGTAATCACAGTTATGGTACTTCTATACCTTCTGATAAGTAAATGGGTAATCACAGTTATGGTACTTCTATACCTTCTGATAAGTAAATGGGTAATCACAGTTATGGTACTTCTATACCTTCTGATAAGTAAATGGGTAATCACAGTTATGGTACTTCTATACCTTCTGATAAGTAAATGGGTAATCACAGTTATGGTACTTCTATACCTTCTGATAAGTAAATGGGTAATCACAGTTATGGTACTTCTATACCTTCTGATAAGTAAATGGGTAATCACAGTTATGGTACTTCTATACCTTCTGATAAGTAAATGGGTAATCACAGTTATGGTACTTCTATACCTTCTGATAAGTAAATGGGTAATCACAGTTATGGTACTTCTATACCTTCTGATAAGTAAATGGGTAATCACAGTTATGGTACTTCTATACCTTCTGATAAGTAAATGGGTAATCACAGTTATGGTACTTCTATACCTTCTGATAAGTAAATGGGTAATCACAGTTATGGTACTTCTATACCTTCTGATAAGTAAATGGGTAATCACAGTTATGGTACTTCTATACCTTCTGATAAGTAAATGGGTAATCACAGTTATGGTACTTCTATACCTTCTGATAAGTAAATGGGTAATCACAGTTATGGTACTTCTATACCTTCTGATAAGTAAATGGGTAATCACAGTTATGGTACTTCTATACCTTCTGATAAGTAAATGGGTAATCACAGTTATGGTACTTCTATACCTTCTGATAAGTAAATGGGTAATCACAGTTATGGTACTTCTATACCTTCTGATAAGTAAATGGGTAATCACAGTTATGGTACTTCTATACCTTCTGATAAGTAAATGGGTAATCACAGTTATGGTACTTCTATACCTTCTGATAAGTAAATGGGTAATCACAGTTATGGTACTTCTATACCTTCTGATAAGTAAATGGGTAATCACAGTTATGGTACTTCTATACCTTCTGATAAGTAAATGGGTAATCACAGTTATGGTACTTCTATACCTTCTGATAAGTAAATGGGTAATCACAGTTATGGTACTTCTATACCTTCTGATAAGTAAATGGGTAATCACAGTTATGGTACTTCTATACCTTCTGATAAGTAAATGGGTAATCACAGTTATGGTACTTCTATACCTTCTGATAAGTAAATGGGTAATCACAGTTATGGTACTTCTATACCTTCTGATAAGTAAATGGGTAATCACAGTTATGGTACTTCTATACCTTCTGATAAGTAAATGGGTAATCACAGTTATGGTACTTCTATACCTTCTGATAAGTAAATGGGTAATCACAGTTATGGTACTTCTATACCTTCTGATAAGTAAATGGATAATCACAGTTATGGTACTTCTATACCTTCTGATAAGTAAATGGGTAATCA
Organism: Protopterus annectens; assembly: GCF_019279795.1. NCBI lineage: Eukaryota > Metazoa > Chordata > Ceratodontiformes > Protopteridae > Protopterus > Protopterus annectens. The sequence continues at coordinate 1,677,739,239 of NC_056741.1, forward strand.
CAGTTATGGTACTTCTATACCTTCTGATAAGTAAATGGGTAATCACAGTTATGGTACTTCTATACCTTCTGATAAGTAAATGGGTAATCACAGTTATGGTACTTCTATACCTTCTGATAAGTAAATGGGTAATCACAGTTATGGTACTTCTATACCTTCTGATAAGTAAATGGGTAATCACAGTTATGGTACTTCTATACCTTCTGATAAGTAAATGGGTAATCACAGTTATGGTACTTCTATACCTTCTGATAAGTAAATGGATAATCACAAAAACGAATGAAAGGCAAACCAGTAAAAATAAACCGTAGCAGGACAGAAGATCCACAAAAGATGTTTGAGCGCTTTTCGTTTGGTATAATACAAAACTTCATCAGAATACCTAGTAGAAAAACAAATAGACAACTGACTCAACAAAATTTATATGTATGTGTGTGTGTGTGTGTGTGTGTATATATATATATCCCATCATGCACAAGTTAATCAAACAACAATTATGCCTATCCTTCCTACTTAAAGGAATATTATCAAAATTAGTAAATAAATACCTATAAATATAGATAATACATTTGATAAAACATAAAAAGGCTTAAACTTCATAAAATCCTATCTAAACTAAAACATATGTATGTATATATATATATATATATATATATATATATATGTATACATACACACACACACACACACACACACACACACACACACACACACACACACACACACATACACACACACACACACACACACACACATTTGTAGCATACATTTAAATGAGTAAATACATAAACAAATAACTACATGAAGCCATCAGCTTTTAGCTTATTTATTAGCCCTGGTTGTTGGGTGGCATTAGTTCTCAATTGCCACCTCAACTCTAATAATTCTAAAAAATCATTTTTAGGACCCCCTCTGTCATTCAAAAACACCTGTTCCAAAATGGTAAAACTAAAATAATGCCTTTCATTTTCCATGATATGTGAGGCAAGGGTGTTTTTTGCATCCTTCTTTTTAATGTCATAGTAATGCTGATATATTCTCGTTCTTAGTGCATTAATAGTTTTACCTAGATAGAAACTTTTACAAAAGTTACACAGGGCAAGATACACCACACCTTTTGTACTACAGAAAACTTGTTTATAGAAAAAATTTCCAAAATTAGGTATTGAGATACTAGTCCCTTCTAAAATGTATTTACATTGCAAATAAAAACCACATTTCGACATTTTACCTACCTCCAAACACCCTCTGGTGATCCCGCATGATACAGGAATTGATTGGTTTTATCTATATTTATGTAGACATACCACTATTAGACATGAGCGGATCTTAACACTTAGAACTTTGATGGAACTAATAATTGATACAAATGTCCTTGTTTTTGAGGGACAATTATTTAAACAAGTAACGGGAGTAGCAATGGGAGCCATTTGTGCTCCCATTTTTGCAAATATTGTCTTAGCTTTCTGGGAAAGGGAGTTTGTGTTTACTAGTCCTTTTTCGGGGTACTGGAAGTATTGCAGGTACCTTGATGATGTTCTTATATTCTGGGACAAAAGTGAGGAAGAATTACAGCAGTTTTTGTCCTTTTTGAAGGAAAGTACAGACTTCCTTGATTTTACACACAGTCTTAATAAAGAGGCTATTAAGTATTTAGATATCACTACTTCAAAGGTGAGAGAAGATCAGGCCTTCAAGACATTATATAGAAAGCCGACCTATTCTAATACTTTACTTCATTACAACAGTTTCATCCAATACATCAAAAAAGGGCCTTAGTAAAAGGGCAAGCGGTACGTCTTGCAAGAATGGTGTCAGACTGGGATGATTTTCTTCATGAAATTCAGATATTAGAAGATATGCTTTTACAAAGGAACTATCCTTATGATTTTTTACATCCTTTACTATAAGAAGTGGTTAAAAAGAGGCAGAGAGATATTTTATCACCTCTACTGGGGAAAGGTACTTCATCCGATATGGCTAACAAAGAGAATGATAAAGAATGTAACACTAGTTTTTCTGTTACAGGTGTCTTTAGTTATAATAAAAAAAATAATATTTGTGAAATCTTGCAACAAAATTGGAATATGTTTAATATTGATCCTGAATTTAATGAGCTGATGGGTTTTAATCCTAAGATAGTTTGTAAAAAGGATTTGTGTTTCAAAAACATGTTGGAGAAGAATACTAGAGGGTGTTTGGAGGTAGGAAAAATGTCGAAATGTGGTTTTTATTTGCAATGTAAATACATTTTAGAAGGGACTAGTGCCTCAATATCTAATTATGGAAAATTTTTCTATAAACAGAAGTTTTCCTGTAGTACAAAAGGTGTGGTGTATCTTGCCCTGTGTAACTTTTGTAAAAGTTTCTATATAGGTAAAACTATTAATGCACTAAGAAAGTACAGTTTTGTACCTACCATAAATGTAGATGTTCGAGTGTATACACTGCTGCAGTCATTACACTTGGGTTATCCTGCCAGTCTGCAGTCGGCCAGAGTTCCAAAGTCTTGGTCCGGCGTCAGTTGCTGTCGCTTCTTCCCCTGACGTCAGTGCGCCAGGAGTATATAAGATGCAGCTGACGCCATTTTCTTCAGTTTTTCTTGCCCCAGATGTCAGGTGCCCCCAAATAGGTAGGCAATACATATTGCTAATAAAACATGCATAAAAAATGAAACCAAAACTTTCAGTTACCAGCCAATACACCACATAGGCTGTAAAAGGTAGAAGGCATAGATAAGTACCAGCAAGGAAGAGGGGATGGAGTGAGGGTAACCTGGACTGCAGCAGTATATACACTCGAACATCTACATTTATGGTAGATACAAAACTGTGCTATGTTCATCATGTTACACTGCTGCAGTCATTACACTTGGGTAGAATCCCAAAGCTGAGGTTGGGTGGCTGGTTGTATAAGGCATTATGGGTGGCTATAAGGCCCTGCAGCACTGCAGTGGCAAAGCCAGCTCTGGATTTAGAGTACAGAGGCAGGTGGTAATGCTTGGTAAAGGTGTGCACTGAACTCCAAGTTGTAGCTTCCAAAATGTCCTTGGTAGGTACTCCTCTGAGGTAGGTAGTTGAAGTGGCTGTAGCCCTGGTGGAATGAGACCTAATGTTGCTAGGTACAGCTTTCCCATGTTGTATGTAGCAGAAACATATACAGTGCCCTATCCATTTTGAGATGGTCTGTTTTGAAATAGCTTTTCCCTGTGATCCTGCAGCATATGCTACAAACAATTGCTCAGTTTTTCTGAAAGCTTTCGTTTTGTCCAAATAGAAGCATAACTGTCTGTGTATGTCCAAGGAATGCAGAAGTCTCTCCCCTTTATTCTGGGGATTTGGATAAAATGTTGGCAAGTGAATAGTTTGGTTTAGAGCCACACTTGATACCACCTTTGGCATAAAAATAGGGTTTGTTCTTAAAGACACCCTGTCTTGGTGAAAAATGATGAAAGGTTCCACTGCCATTAGTGCCTGTAATTCTGAAACTCTTCGTGCTGAGGTTATTGCCAGAAGCACAGCAGTTTTCCATGAGACATATTTTAATTCTGCTGAAGTGGCTGGCTCAAAAGGAGGTAAAGTTAATTTCTCCAAGACAAAGTTGAGGTCCCAAGTTGGAGTTAGTGCTCTACGGGGTGGTCTTATGTTTTTAGCCCCTCTGAGGTATTGTTTTAGCAAAGGATGAGAGAAAATTGGTGGGTCTGTGTTGTAATGAGCAGAGATAGCAGACGCATGGATCTTAATGGATGAAAAGGATAGGCCTTTGTCAAGCATCTCAGTTAAATATTGTAGTATCTGAGGAACATTTGGGACAAGAGGGTCAAAGCTCTGAGCCTGGTTCCAGGCACAGAATCTCTTCCATTTATCCGAATAGGCTTTCCTGGTGCTAGGCCTCCTGGCCTCCAAAATGACATCCATAACATCTTTAGAGAGAGGTGTTGTTTGCTTGACTAAGGAATCTGCCATGCAGCCAGGTTTAAAGTTTTGAGCTGGCTGTGAAGTATCTCATTGTTTTGCTGAGTCAGATGATGTGGGATTTGAGGCAAAATCCATGGCGGACCTTGTGCTAAGTTCTTTAAGATTGGGTACCAGTGTTGGCGTGGCCAGTCTGGGGCAATCAGGATCATGTTTGGATTTTCTTGTCTGGCTTTTAGGAGTACTTTTGAAAGGAGAGGCAGTGGTGGGAAGGCATATACTTGTAGATTTTTCCAGCTGAATGAGAGGGCATCCACTTTCCATGTTTGTGTGTGGTAAGTCCTTGTGCAGAATTTCTGTAGTTGGCAATTAATTGGGGAGGCAAACAGATCTATGTCCGGGCTCCACCATTTTTGTGTTATCATGCTGAATATTTGTGGATTTAATTTCCACTCGTGCGGATCCATGATGTTTCTGCTTAAGTCATCTGCCAGAGTATTTTTCTCTCCTGGCAGGAATTGTGCTTGCAGATGAACTTGATAGGTTAGAGCTGTGTTCCACAAGATCATGGCTTGTCTGCAGAGGGGATATGAATGAGTGCCCCCTTGCTTGTTTATGTACCACATTACTGTGGTGTTGTCTGTCTTTAGTAGTAGTTGTCCTGGATGCAGAAGGTCCTTGAAAGCTATAAGGGCATTTTGTACAGCAAGCATCTCTTTTTGATTGATGTGAAGATGCCTTTGTTCTGCGGCCCACTTGCCCTGAATACATTTTCCTGCCATGTGTGCTCCCCAGGCGTAATCGGAAGCATCTGTTGTCAGTGTTTACCTGGCTGTGGGTTGAGTGAAAGGCTGTCCCTTGTTGAGGTGACAGGCTTGTGCCCACCATCGAAACTCCTGTTGAAGGCAAGGGATAAGTGGTATTACTGTTTCCAAACTGTGACAGTGTTGAGACCAGACACTCTTTAGGTACCATTGTAATGTCCTCATATGCAGTCTGGCATATGGAATAGTATGCAAGATGCCATGAACCCCAAGGCCTGCAGAACGTTTCTTGCAGGGAGTTGGGTTTTTGTTGCCATCAATTGAAAATATTGAGTCAGTTGTCCTTGCTTGTCTGGCGTGAGATAAGCCATCTGGGCCGTTGTATTTAAGCTGGCACCCAGGAATATTATCTCTTGTGAGGGCACTAGTTTTGACTTCTTTTCGTTTACTGTGTACCCTAGGCAAATTAGCAATCTTTTTACAAATGCCAGATGCTTTGGAAGAATGTCTTTGCTCTCTGCTTGAATAAGGCAGTCATCCAAGTATGGGTAAATTTGAATTCCTTTTTGTCTGCAAAATGCAATTACTGGTGCCAGGCATTTTGTGAAGACCCTGGGCGCAGTACATAAGCCAGAGGGCAGTGCAGAGAATTGGTAATGCATTGAACCAGCTATGAATCTGAGGTATCTTCTGCAATTTTGTCTGATAGGGACATGCAGGTATGCCTCCTTGAGGTCCAAAGTAACGAGCCAAGCTTTCTTGCCCAGCATGGGAAGAAGCTGCTGTAGTGTCAACATTTTGAATTTTGGAACATCCAGCTAAGTATTTAGAGAAGAAAGAATGGGCCTCCAGGCTTTGTCCTTTTTGGGAACCAGAAAGAGTCTTGAGTAAAATCCTTGTCCTTGCTCCTGTGTTGGTACCTTTTGAATAGCTCTCATGTCCATGAGTGCTGTAATTTGTCTTTGAGCCTCTGCCCATTGATTTGGTGGCAGGTTTGGCATTCCTTTTAACCTTGGCAGAGTGTGAAAGTGGAACCTGTAACCTTGAGATACAATATTGAGAACCCATTTGTCTTTGGTGATCGTATGCCAATTGTGAGAGAAAAGTGCTAGTTTTCCCCCCAAGGGGGCTGCCAAGAGAGAAGTGCTTGGCAGCTGAAGGGGGAAGTCATTGGGGCTGTTTTCTATAAGGTTGTGGCCTGTCTTCCCCTCATTTCTGGGTTGAAGCACCCCACTGTCGAGGCCTGTAAGAACCTTGTGGCTGACCTCTGCCTCTTGGACGTCTGTATCTGCCCCTTTGAGGTCCGTCTGTAACTGGAAAGGACCAATTTTTTGTTGGCCAATTTCTGCTAAATTGAGGAGGCTGAACCTGTAAGAAATCCTTCACCGTTTGCATAGAGTTTGCCTTATCCTCCATTTTCTTTAATACCTCTTCTGCCTTAACTCCAAATAAAACATCCTGCTGCAAAGGTGCATCCAATAATTTTGCTTTAACATGATCTGGTAAACTTTGCTCTTTTAACCAAGCATGCCTTCGAATGACAGACCCTGTGACTGCTGCTCTACAAGAGGCCTCTAATGAATCAAAACCACGTTGCAAAGTATGTTTACCTACTTGTTCAGCTGCATGCAATAAATCCTGTATTTCCTTATAGTCAGGAAGATCTGAATTTGGAAGCATTTTTTGTTTTAATTGAGACATCAAATATTGCTGATATTTAAGCATGTGAAACTGGCAATTTAAGGCTCTCATTGATAAAGTTGCAGATGTGTACACTTTCTTCCCCCATCTCTCTAATGCTCTGGAATCTCTGTCAGAGGGAACTGGATTTTTAGCTGTAGAGGCCTTTACCCCTTTGGGACCCTGGGAAATAGTTTCAGGGTCACAACAGGGCTTTTATAAAGAAAGTTGTGAGAGTCAGGGACTCTGTAGTATCTGTCTGGTTTGACTGGAGCAGGAGGTAAAGAATCAGGATTTAAACTGGATTCAGAGTACACATCATCCACAATATCTAACACTGGCGGAATAGCAAGGGGTCTGTGTTGAGGCAATAAAAGAAAATCTATGAGCCTTTTCTTGGATTCTGAGTAATCCTGGCCCTCCTAATGGAAATGCTCCCTCATGGCATGTAAAGTTTCCCCAAAAGAGTAGTCCTCTGGAGGAGAGGCTGAAGGAATTGATTCTTCAGCATCAGAATCCTCATAGGGGGGTAAAGATTATCCCTGATCTGAGGAGGAATCCGAAGAAATGGACACCTGGTCGGATGAGTCACAGTCTGCATCCTTCCTAGGCTTTTTATCAGGAGGGGGGTGGGAACCCCTGATCAGTGTAATTAAGTCTTCGGCCATTTTTAGCATCTGTTTCTTAGGCATGGAGGCCTGTCCTGGTGAATGCTGAACTTCCTTCTTTGTTTTTAAAGGTGTTTCAGCCTTTGCAGAAGATTTGATGGTTAGCTGAGTAGGTCTGAATACACCCACTGAAGCCGAGGGCTGTTCAGCTTCTCCGGATCCCTCTGAAGGGTTAGTTTCGGTAGGGCCTAAATCTTGAGTATCCGGAGGCCCAGCCATCTCCACGTGGGAGTTGGAGGCAGCCTGTGATTCTAAAGAAGCGGTCGTCAGGGGCTGTGAAGGCACCTCGCTGAAAACCGGAGAACCGGTGACTGGCCTAGAAGAGGCTTCATCATCAGTTTTGGGTCTCGGATGCCTGTCCTTGTCTTTGCGCTTTTTGAGTATTCCGGTCGTCGGTTGTTCCAACGGCATGGTATAACTTGAATTTTCTGTCAAAATAATGTCAGGCAAAATCAAACCGACGTTTAATAGTGCACTTGTTAAACCTAGCACAAAACCGACATCCAGTGACGTCGTGGTCTGGGCCTAGGCATGGAATATAGTAAGAATAAAAATCCTTATGAGGTATTTGCTTCCCACAAGAAATACAATTATTAACTTTTACTGACATCAGTCTGAGGCAAGAAAAAGTTTCCCCAATGGGGTACTTAGCTTTATAGAAGACTTTGGTTCTGAAATTCAAATTGAAAATCTCAAGAGTAGGCACCGCGCGGTAAGAAAGACTGAAGAAAATGGCGTTGGCTGCATCTTATATACCCCTGGCGCACTGACGTCAGGGAAGAAGCGACAGCAACCAACGCCGGACCAAGACTTTGGAACTCTGGCCGACTGCGGGACCGCCTGACGGCAGGATAACCCAAGTGTAATCACTGCAGCAGTGTAACACGATGAACATCGAGAAAATATCAGCATTACTATGACATTAAAAAGAAGGATGCAAACAACACCCTTGCCTCACATATCATGGAAAATGAAGGGCATTATTTTAGTTTTACCATTTTGGAACAGGTGTTTTTGAATGACAGAGAGGGGTCCTAAAAATGATTTTTTAGAATTATTAGAGTTGAGGTGGCAACTGAGAACTAATGCCACCCAACAACCAGGGCTAAATAAGACTGTATCAATTGGTTCTATTCTTAGGTTAAAAGCTGATGGCTTCATGTAGTTATTTATTTATTTAATCATTTAAATGTATGTTAGAAATGTTTGTGTAAATATATATATGTATGTATGTATATATATATATATATATATATATATATATATATATATATATATACACGCATACACATATATATATATATATATATATATATATATATATATATATATACACATATGTTTTAGTTTAGATAGGATTTTATGAAGTTTAAGCCTTTTTATGTTTTATCAAATGTATTATCTATATTTATAGGTATTTATTTACTAATTTTGATAATATTCCTTTAAGTAGGAAGGATAGGCATAATTGTTGTTTGATTAACTTGTGCATGATGGGATATATATATATATATATATATATATATATACATATACATATAAATTTTGTTGAGTCAGTTGTCTGCTTGTTTTTCTTCTAGATATTCTGATGAAGTTTTGTATTATACCAAAGGAAAGTGCTCAATAAACATCTTTTGTGGATCTTCTGTCCTGCTGCGGTTTATTTTTACTAAATGGGTAATCACAGTTTTGGTATTTCTGCGCTTTCTGATAAGTGAATGGGTAATTGCAGTTATGTTATTTTCTATACTGTCGGATAAGTGAATAGGTAGTCAGATTATGGTATTTTCTGCACTTCATAATAAGGGAGTAATCTCAGTTGTGGTATTTTCTGCACTTACTTTAAATGTCCTATGGGTGCAGAGTTGCTTACCTTCACATCATATCTGAACAAGTGCAGAAAGTACTCTGCATCTAGCAGTGGAGACCAATGATGTTGATCATTTTACTAAGGTATCAGTGTCACTCTACAGGTGTTGCGGTCTTTAACAATGTCCACAACGGATGGGCATCTTTAAAGCTGGTGACTACACCTCAAGGACCCTAAGGAAAACATGCAAACTAAAGCACTGATGAAAAATGCTATGACAATAACTGTAGTATCCATAATTTAGGGAAAGTTGGCGTAGTTACACAGCTATGCCTAAAACCGGCATGGACATTTAAAAAGTGACATGTGCTTGTTATTCCCCACAGTACCATGTGGGACAGGTAAAATGTGTCACATTGTTGCTTTTACACATATTACATTGTAGGACAGTTGGTGAATACAGAAGCTGATAATCATGTTTGTATGTGAGCAAAGTTTCTATGGGACTGCTCCACAATTCAGTTTTTAAATCTTCCAGGGTATAATTCTTCAAGGGTTATAACAAATTTTATCACAGTCAGATGCCATGGCTGATTGGCAGAAAACTGCAATCTATGGTAATGTAACAAATAAAGATCTGTGCATCAGTTGCTGATTGGCTCAAGGATACTATTCATGGTAATAAAACAAAAACATGTATATGTTAAAGGCAATTGATATTTCTTTAAATGGATTTGTTATCAAGTGCAAGACTCGGTTACAGACAAAATCCAGCCAGAAAAGCTCCAGAGCAGACAAAGTAGTGACAAATAGGAGAAGTTCAGATAAACTAATAGGAAACTGCCACCTAAACATAAGAACCAAGCTAAAGCAATAATGCAACAGTGTACATAAAATACACTATGAACTAAACAATAATGTTTCATGACTAATGAATATTTATTGGCAAATATATGGCTAATTTAGTGCAGTGCCCATACCAACATACATATACAACATGCTAATAATGATATGGACACCACCATGTTGTGTAGGTTTAACCAAACATACCTGAACAGGACTAACAGAGATTCAAAATGAATAAGTAGCCTAATCTAAAGTGTGCACACAGTGATGACCTAGAAAAAGCAATGATAAACTATTTATAATTTAGCAACAGCCCCCAAAGACTACAGAGTGTGAATGAATGATGGAACTGTCAAAGAAATTATTACTCTGTAAAGGATTGAAAGCAGTAGCGCTTGTCAAAACTTTATCAAAGCACCATCTAAAACATGAGTAAAACACAATGGTAAAGTGAACTGATGCAGGAATAAGACCACTACATGTTGACCCATAAGTATACTGTGTATATACACATGGACCCATAAGTACACTGTGTACATACACATGTGAATCCACAAGTACACTGTGTACATACACATGTATTGTTAACTGAGATGTCTGACTGAGCCAGGTCTATGAAATACAGTTCCAAGAAAGATATTAGATATTTGACAAACAGAGGAATGGATGACTGAATACAGCAGCAGACAGGTGTAGCAAAAAAGTACATACACGAAATTTAAAATGCAAAGTGAAGAAGTTATAAAAAGGTTAAGGAAGAGGTGCGCGAGGGAGGGCAATGAAAGTGAGGGCCGGCGCACACTAGCTGAGGCGGGATCCCCCCACCCTGCGCGGGGGAGCACTGCCGGCCCGTCTCACCCATCCCGTCGGGGAAGGTGGAGCGTGAGTGCACCTAGTGGCACCCCAAAGATGGTGAACTATGCCTGGGTAGGGCGAAGCCAGAGGAAACTCTGGTGGAGGCAGTAGCAGTCCTGACGTGCAAATTGGTCATCCAACCTGGGTATAGGGACGAAAGACTAATCGAACCATCTAGTAGCTGGTTCCCTCCGGTTTCCCTCAGGATAGCTGGCACTCGGCGGATGCTGTTTTATCTGGTAAAGAAAATGATTAGAGGTCTTGGGGCCGAAACGATCTGAACCTATTCTCAAACCTTAAATGGGTAAGAAGCCCGACTCTCTGGCTTGGAGCTGGGCGTGGAATGCGAGCGCCCAGTGGGTCACTTTTGGTAAGCAGAATTGGTGCTGCAGGATGAATTGACCAGTTTGAAGGCATATGTCGGAAATATAGGGGCCAACAGCTTGACAACACATATCTTACAAAATCCCTAGCATTGAAACAGGTACCTAGAGGCCTCAGAATTTGGAAACTACCGATAGGAACAGACAATGGAGCCCTGGTGTTTAATCAGTTAGTGGATTTATTCAACAGTGGCCTAGAGATGTTGGACATTCTAGTTAAACATAATCAGAGTAAATTGGCTATATTAGAAAAAGAGATAATTTCTTTAAATGAGAGCATAATTAATGATTTATTGTTTTTTCAATATGCCAACAATTATCGAACTGCATTAAATAATTTAGACTAGTTTGTTAACAAGAACGTTAAAACAAAGATTAAAAAAACTTAGAGACACTAATGAGTACAAAAACAAATGGTCCAACAGGGATAGCCCTGGAAGGGGTAGGGATAATTTTAATGACAGTACGTATGAATATCATGATAAACAACACTTTTTAGACCAGTCTCCACAATTGAGGAGATCGCAACACTTGATGAATAGGAGGGGAGGGGACCAAGTAAACCAACAAAATGGGGCACAACAGCAGCAACAACAACAACGAAGGAATAATTTTCACAGCAGGAAACAACAGCGGTTGAACAACAGACAGAGACATTGAATACATCTAACTGTGTTAGCCCTTTCAGGGCTGAGGACTTAGATTATGTTTTGGAAAATTCTCTTTCGTATTATGAGGCTGTGGATGAGATGGCTGTTGTTAATATCAGTAAAAAAGCTGGTTTTACAATTTATAATTTCAGTGCCTTGGAAATTAAAGATTTGCATCACAATTTATTGTGTAAGGGTTTTACCTTTGTCCCTACATTTAATCTTAATATTGTTGATGTGTACATCATTTTGTAATTATTCACAAGACAGCTTTATTTGACTATTTTTTTAATGACCAGAAAGGTGAAAAAAGTTTGCCACCACACACTTTAGCAAGAAAGAGTACTTTTATACCACCAATGCATAAAGATGTACTAATATTTGAAAAATTGTGTGTTAATGAAATCAAAAGTTTACTAAGTAAAAAGGACAGCACTGTGTACCATGATAATCTTAGTACAGAGGAAAGAAAAGCACTATTAGATTTGGCCAACAATGGTGAGGTAAGGATAATGAAGTTCGACAAGGGGGGTGAGGATGTCATTGTGTCACAATTTGATTATGTGGCTAAAATGCAAGAAATTTTAGGTGATATTACTATATATCAGAGGGTTTCTAAAAATGAGGTGAATATTGCCTACCATAAAATAGATTTGTTTCTCCTAGATGCTTTATTTCAAGGTGCAATACAGGAAAGTGAATTTAATTTCCTTAATGTTGAACACCCAGTCACACCTGTTGTATTTAGTATTCCCAAAATTCACAAAAATATAGAAAACCCCCCATTTAGGCCTATAGTGGCAGCAAAAGGTTCAAAAACTGAAGCTATATAATGTATACACACACACACACACACACACACACATATTTATATATATATATATATATATATATATATATATATATATATGTGTGTGTGTGTGTGTGTGTGTGTGTGTGTGTGTGGACAGAGGAATACAGCAGGTTGGGATTGGGGTTCAACATATATAAAAAGATTCTTGGTAGTGTCTTGAACATTTGAGCACACTAAATAGGGATGACAACAACTGGTCCTTTCTTACCACTGATGCTGTAAACCTCTTTTCAGTTATACCACATGAAGAAGGTATAAATTATTTTAGGGAGACCCTATTGAAAAGTAAGCAGTTGTGTGGAGTAAAGCTTAACATTTTGGTAGCATTTATGGAATTAATGCTAGAGAACTATTTGTGTTTTGAGGATGAGGTATACCACCAGATTTCCGCGGTTGCGATGTGAGCAAAATGCACCCCAGGTTTTGCAAATGTAGTTCTCCTTCACTGGGAAGAAACTTTTGTATTTCAATCTAATTTTAGAGATAAAATAATTTCTTAGATGACATAAATTTGTGGAGGGGCAATGAACAAGAAGCAGAACAGTTTGTAAATTACTTAAACACCACTACATCTTTTCTTAGATTTACTAGTAAATGGTAGAGAGAGACGATAGACTTTTTGGACATCAAGCTCATTAAAACATATGAAGGTATACAAAGTAACATATTTAGAAAAGAAACGTATAGTAATTCGCTACTTCATTATCAAAGCTGTCACCCAATCCACCAACAAAAAAGTATAATCAAGGGTCAAATGGTGAGGTTGTCACATTTAGTGACAATGACACCTAGTAGCAAGAGATATTTACTTTGATAGATATGTTTTTGGACAGATGTTATCCTTTGAAGTTACACATTAAGGTACATAATGAAGTATCAAGGAGAAGGAACACTTCAATTTTCCCCTATTTTGTGGGGAGGCAATAAATGCCCCCAGAACAAAGCCAAATCTCACAATTCTAAGGCTTTGATTTTGAGATACAACCATCAAACATCAGAAATATTAGAAATTGTTAGGAGGACATGGGAAACAGTTTCTGACATTAAAATGAAAAATATATTGGGAAAGATGCCAGGAGTGGATTACTGTAAAGGAAAAAACATCAAGAGTGTTCTTGGAAATGTCAAGCTTTAAATTTACATGTTAAAAAATATACAAATGTGGAGCATGTAGATATTGTAAGTTCATAAACAACGGCCCTTATGTTACAGTATTTGGTTACAACAGGGTGATATCATGCCCAGGGAGATGTAGTTGTAACACCAACATGTTGGTGTATTTAGCCACTTGCATCATCTGCCCGGGACTCTATGTAGGAAAAACGATACGTAGATTAAAAGACAGAATAGCAGAGCACCTTAGAGCCATTAAGTATAGAGATAAACACAATGCTTTATATGTACACAGTACTACATGTACAAACTTTAAGAAGTTTATTTTCTTTGTGATTGACAGGGTAATTTCAAATGAAAGAGGGGGTGATGACAAACAGAGTAGAAAAACTGGAATACAAATGGCAAATTATTTTAAATGCTACCTGTTCAGCTGGCTTGAATAACAACATATTTTTAATGCTGGTGTTGAAACAAAGGGCAATGGTAGTGTAATATATATGGTGTAGCATCAAAACACATACATTACTAAGGTTTTGACATGTTTTTGTAATGTATTTTGGCTTAAAATTACTTTGAAAAAATGTGTGTTACTTTTACATGAGTGATTTAATATGTTATCCGTGGGTATATATTTTATAATGTATTTTTTTTTTATATGCAGTATATCTGTATTGTATGTGTGTGCGTGTGTGTGTGTGTGTATATATATATATATATATATATATATATATATATATATATATATATGTGTGTCTGTATGTATCTATATATATATATATATCTATATATATATATATATATATATATATATATATATATGCCTGTGTATGTATGTATATATATATATATATATATATATATATATATATATATATATATATATACATATATATATATAAATAAATAAAACACAAAGTTTTTAAAAAAAACTAGGAGGCCAGTTCAAGGAAACAATTATTTATGAGTAGGGATATGTGATTGGTTGAAAGAAATGCTTTTGTTTGTATAAATGCACAAATTTTGTATGGTTCTTATTAACTCTGAAGAAGCCATTTACATATGGTGAAAGTGCTTAGTTTTTTAAGAGCACTTGATTAAATTGTGAAGTGGATTTCTCGTCCGTTTTTTATCTTTATTTACCAGTTTTGCCCTTTTTGGGTAGTTTGTTTTATTTATCTTGCACAAGTAGTTGGCAAAGCATAGCCCAAAGTTCTTTCACATCAGTGAGTATTCAAATAACTCCTAGTTTAGAGAAATCAAATTTTGTTAATGAGAAAGCCCGAAAATTGGCTTGTAAAATCAGAGAATTAAATTCCAAGGAGGGGAGAACTAAGTATCAAACCTCGAGAGCCGAGCGCGAAGCCTTAAAAATGCCACTACTGACATTTTTACTAACCAAGGTGGAGCATGCAACTCTTAACATTTGTTTTGTTTAATAACCAATTTGCAATTAACTGATGCTTACGTTCACCAGTTTGTCAGTGATAACTACGTGGGGAATAGTATCGAATGTCTTGACCAGGTCTAAGCATGCCACATAAAACATCAGCTGCTTGAAATACCCTTTCCAAAAATGTACATGATTAAGAAGCCACTGATAAGGCTAAACTGATGTTGGTCTAGGATTAGGAGTTTATCAATATCTAGACCTATGAGATCAGAGATGATATTCCAATATTCCATAGCTTTACAAACAAGGTGGTTAAGACCAATGAGTTTACAATTACCAAGGTGAGTGTTTGGGCCTCCCTTATGTAAGGCCATCACAATTGCTATTCTCTAGGTTTCAAGGACAAAGCAAGGCTCACGCTGAAAAGGTTTAAAAGTTTCCACTAGTCCATATTTATCACTAATTAAGTTTTGTAGAACATTATTAGGGCCTATGGATATGGTGATCTTAATTTTAGAAAGGGCTGTTAGGACTTGTTTCATAGTGATCTTAGGAACATTGATGGCTGAAGAATCAGGGTCCAGTTAGAATGGGGGCTGAGGAATCAGGGTCCAGTTTGAATGGTTAAGTTTCACATTAAGGGAATATTGGAATTTTGTGTTTGTTTTTTCACAGAGCTTATCTCCCCCGGGCCTCTGTTGAAAATGGACATGTATCCAGTTAGACTAGCCCGGTCAACAGATGTAAAATAAATTAAATTTGTCTTCTACAATATCCTTTATTTCTTTGAAATCAAAATGGGTGGTTTTATTGTAAATCAATTCTGAACAATGAGGAGTGTCATTTCTTAACTTCATAATACAGTTGAATAAATTACAATTACCTTTGGCATCAGTGAACATTTTGAGTTCCTAATCAGCTGAGTGATTTACTACAGCAGCACTAAGTTCTTTATTATCATGCCTGAGTATCCTCTTATGATTGGGAGAATGTTACTGCCTATAAGAATAGTTCACAACTATCACACATTATTTGATATTGTTATATTTAGTTTTTCTAGCAACTATTAATTGGTAGGTTTATATTAAGCGTAAGGTTTGTTATTAGCCTCCAGGAGACATTCAATCATTTTTATTTAGCATACACTATATATTTTTATGTTAAGGACATTATGTATTACCTATGTATTACTTTTTATTCAAGGTGGCAATTAATTTTGTTAGGACAGGAATTCCCTAAGAAAGGACGTGTGTTACGAATATATTTGTATGTACATGCACCTTTAATTCATTGATTGAAGTGGCTTTTTTGCGCCAAAATGTATTTAAATTGAATGAGCAGTTGCATACCTATGTTCTGAAGAAGTCTGCAAGTGTCAGATGAAAGCGCTTAACCTGGGATTTTTTATTGTTTTTCTGTTTTTGCGTAATAAATTATTTGCTTTGTGTCCG
The DNA here is from genome assembly GCF_019279795.1 of Protopterus annectens. Classification (NCBI taxonomy): domain Eukaryota; kingdom Metazoa; phylum Chordata; order Ceratodontiformes; family Protopteridae; genus Protopterus; species Protopterus annectens. Next base: position 1,677,755,619 of record NC_056741.1, read on the forward strand.
AGCCGAGGAATTATTGTGGTTGCCTTCCACACCAGTTTTTCTCACTTACGTTGTTGCCGTGCTGTGCCTATAAGAATGTAACATGTTATCTCTTTTGCTATAGAGTTTCTTTAAATGAGTGGCCCACCATAAGAGTTTGATTTGAAATTTTCCAGAGTATTTACAGATGGGTTCTGCTTTTTCTATACAACTATTTAGGTGAGAGTAAAATTAGGAGTTCAAAGACGTTAACTGCATTTATAGAAACAGTCTCGGTAGGAACACAGTGGACAGTGTTTTAAATTAAGCAGTTTCAGGATATTTGCATTTGAGAAGTCCCTCAGTACTGAGGTGTGGGTACCTCCAGTATTATATGTGAACATTCCCAATCTCTTGTCTGACTGGACAATGGAGGATACGATCTATGCAGTCGTAGGAGCTGGGAACATATTGAGAAGATCCTGGATATTGCATCCCCTAGTGGGGAAGTTTCCATATGTTCAAGGTAGTCTCCATTTACACAGTAAAGTGTTAGGCATGCTGTCTACCTGTGAGGTAATTGAGACAGTTTACTGCATGGTAAACTGAAGTCACCTGAAATGAATGAGTTAAGTCTTACAGGGATATTGGCTCTGGTGTTAATCAGCATCTCATACAGGTAAGAAGAAAAAGAGGGCTACACAATTAAAGCATGATGAAGCAGGAGATGACTCAAAAGGAAGAAAAGCTGAGTGACATTAGCAACTTACCATAACTATATATGCTCAACTATGTTCACTGTTGCAGTAGTTTTAACATTTAGGACTTCTGTTGCATAATGTTCAACAGCTGGCCTGACTTTCTTCACCCCTCCAAGACAGGCAGATATCCTCTGACCTGGATGTCAACATGTGAGTAAGGCAGGAATGTACACCTATATTACCTTTGCTTCCTTCTTGTCATGGCAGCTTTCAGGAGCCTGCAGCTCACCCAGAGCTAAATGCACAGCTGGATCGGGAAGCAGGATTTTCTGATATATAGCACTTCAAGAAGTCCCCCAAAGCTTCCTCTAAGTCAGCCAGAGAAAAATGCCTTGTGGTTGTAGAAGAGAAGGAAGAAGGAGAAAGGGAGACTTGTGTACTCACTTCAGTACCTGGATATCCAAAGGACATGAAGAAGAGGGAGACAGTATTGCAGCAATGAACAAACTCAGACATGTACAATTACAGTAAGTTTCTTAACTGTACTAAGTTATTTGAGTGGTTCACCGATGCAGTAGTCTTCACATTTCAGATTTACAAAGCTCATGGACCAATGAATAGCTAGCCTGAAGGTGTGCTGTCTGAAGTTGTCTTTGCATGATGACAATGGCAGATCTTGCCCTGGCTCTAGAGGCTATGTCCAGTTTATAATAGTTAATGAAGGTGTAAATGAAGGAACAGGTAGTTGCTTCTTAGACTAAGTGCTAGTCTTATTAAGGAAGACAGTAATGACTACTACGGGTCTAGAAGACTGCCCCTCCCCTATCCTGGCACAGTCCTGAAATGCAAGTAGTAAAAAAATAAAAATAAAAAGTACAACTGTTTAGGGATGGTCTGCTTGGGACAGGTCTCCCCTCCCTACCTTTAGCACAGGATATACATAACTAACTGCTCGTTTTTCTATCATCTTTTGTCTTGTACATATAAAAACTTTACTGCCCATGCACATACATAAAATATAGTCTCTCTCCACTCAGATCTGGTGAGTGAATCTCTCAGTGGTAAATGGCCTGATTCCAGAACTCTGTTACTACTTAGGGCATGAAACAAATGTTGGTGCACAAAGTAACCCTGTCCCTATGGAAGGTTATTATTTTTTCCTTCTTGCACATTATGGCCAGTAACTCTAAAATTCTTCTGGCTGAAGTTACAGCCACTAGGTCAGAACCTTCCAGGGAAACACACACAAACACACATGTTTATAATTCCAGTCTTGTCACACACCCGTCAACAAAACAGATGTCAACATTTGTAAGTATGGACACGCAAACACTAAAGAACATAGCACAAATATAGATGTATTAAAATATATACATATATATACACAGCATTATGGTAGATTTCACACCAGATAAAGTACCTACAAAAGTGTAAATAGTGCAAATAATTTGATATACAACTGTGTTGTGATAACACTGTCACTCATTGTACACAAGAAATGTTTTCCTTAAATGTAGAATGTAGAAAGTATCACACTAAGAGAGATGCAGGTCACAATGAATGAGGCAGAGATGACTTTCTGACTTTTTGTCAAAACACCAGTGATTTAATTAAGTTGTGTATAAAAGCAGTGCTTTAGCACTAACCTGCATTGTGAAGCTGACCACTGTATAGAGAGGGAAATTTTTGCCTAGAACAGGGTTCAGGAAGCTTGTTACAATCAAGAAGACAATGACTTGAAAAATGACCAAGCCTGAAGGTTTTCTGTTAAGGTCCACAGAACCCCAGAAACTGAAATGCGAGACTGTGCCCAGTATCTCCATAATGTTTTGACAGACTAATTTTTCCTAGGAAGAATCTGCACCTTATGGTCTGTCCATCACCACACATAAAACTGCACTGAATTTTTATAAACGCAGTGACCTTACTTTATTAATTTCCACATTAGTGAAGAATTCAGGCAAAAATGTAGTGTATCACTTATTGCCATAAATGCTCCTATGTTACTTGTCACTGCTGACATTTGAGCAAAAATATTTTGTCAATTAAATATAGCTGTAGCTGCTAAATGGGCCAAGAGTTGTGTGAAATTAATTTCTGTAACACCAAAATGACAAGCGATAAGCAAATTCATTTAATCACTACTGCAGCAGTGGCCAAAACAAAGGCAACACAAAAACAATGCACTGCTTATGAGACTAGCAAAGGTGGAATTCCAAAGGGCTCTAGCTATCTAAGTTTTCACATGGCTGCAAGCTAAAAGCAGTCATTAAATTCCCAAATGACTTAGTTTTCCTGCAGGAAGGTTTGTCCCAAAATAAATAAATGGTGCCAAAAATCTTGGACTGAGACTAAATGCCAAAAAAAGCATTCCTGTGTCCTTTGGGAAGCCATCTACCCTAGGGAACTACCACATTGACAATACACACCTAAGGGTTGACTTGATTTTCAGGATTTGGGAAAATGTGGACTCTGACCAACAGGTGTCTTTTGGTGGTGCACCGGTGATGTGTTAGTGGTCAAATCTATACGTTGTTTAGACTAATTTGCTCATTTGTGTTGATCATTATTTCTATGTTTTCACGTATAATTTATGGGTCTACTTTAATTAAACAAAAGCGGAATCCATCTAATACGAATCCATCGACATGTAAACAGTGAACCACTGAAACGAACGCACTAAATAGAGAAATCGGAAATGTCGAATTGTCATAGTTGGCCTGTCTGCGGTATAGCTCCATAAGGCAAGTGTGCGATAGTTACAGACCTTAGGGTTAGGGTGTGGGTTAAGGTAAGTGCATAGACAGGTAATGTATGTAAGGTTTAGTGTAGGGTTTTGTTAAAGTGTATGTGTGTGGAATATTTACTTTGTGTGGGTATAGTTCTGTAAGTAAGTGTGCAGTTGTTACGGACCTTAGGGTTAAGGAGGGGTTAAGGGTAGTGCATAGATAGTTGTGTAAGTGGGGTTTAGTGTAGGGTTACAAGTGGGGTTTTGGTGCTTTAATTTAGGGTTAGTAGCAGGGTTTTGGTTAGTGTATGTATGTGTTTTTTGCTGTTGTGTTTGCGTAGGTAGTATGTTACGGGTGGTGGGGTTGGCCGACTATTGCGGTTTCGATGTTTAAATTTTGCAGTTTTGCGTATTTGACATTATCGCGTTTCGCTGTTTATGTGTCGACGGATTCCGCTTTCGTTTAATTAAAGTAGACCTGAACTTACTTCTTCATTTGGAATCAGTATTGATATGCACTGTCTGTTAACTGTCGCTACTACCTTTTGTACTTGTGCTGAGTGTGTCTGCTCAAGCGTAGGTGTTGCCACATGCATTGGAAAGTTATTCGCTTGAGCAATAGCTCCTTGCTAAGACTTAGTAATATGGTTCCTGTATTATTTTATCACAGTGTTCTAATCATTTACCTTTTACTTCAGGCATTATCAATTTTCATAAGGAGCGAGCAGTTGCTTGTAACTCTTAGCTATATTACTATATATATATATCAGTAGAGTAGTCCCTAGTTTTGTTGTTTCTTGTTTTGTCTATCATGAAACATCATTACAACTTTTTTTTACTTTGACTGTTATGATATGATGTGTACGATGCCTTTTTCCTTATTTATACTATAGCTTTGTACTCCGAACATTCATAGTATATCCTGCTGCATTCTTGCAATTAACTTTATTCCTTTCTACTATGATAACTCTGTCCTTTTACTTTATCTTGCTCTGACCTGCAAGTGTTTCTTTCTACTGCCTTAGTCTATTTCTCATTTTTGCTGCTTCTACTTATCTATTTACTGCCATTTGTATTCCTTCCTTACACCCCTAGTCACTTCAACTATTGGGTTATAAACAGCTATGTCCTATTAGCTCCTTCTGATTTTCTACTCCTGTTTACCTCTCATCTCATTTTACTTTCCAGCTAATTGTCCTTTGCTTTAGCCTTTAACCCCTCTCCCGTTTCCTGTCCCATTACCTGTACCTCTTTTTCGCGACTATTTCTTCTTTCTCTTCATATATTTCTCGTACCGGTCTTAATGATTCCTGTTTCCCAGTTTAATCATACCTCCCATCTCTCTCCTTCTCGACAGGTCTGAATCTAATATACTGCACCCACCTGCAGCTCCCTGTGTGTGTCAGTTCGTAGAGTGAGATTTTATCTCCACGGACATCAAAGAAGAACCCAGTTAACAGACATTAAATGCATAACTACTCTGTCTCCTTGCAGGGTCAGAAGCTAATATTCTGCTCCCTCCTGCAGCTCCCTGCATGTGTCAGTTTGTAAAGTGAGTTTTGTACTCCATGGACATTGGAGAAGAACCCGAATAACAGACACTACACCATAATTACTCTGTCTCCTTGCAGTGTATGTGTTTTACATTTTACTCCATGTACCTGTTCCTCTAAAGGCTGTAGCTCATCACCGGGAAGCCATTTGCTCACCCCATATCTGACCTATTTTTCTAAATTATCTGCCTTCTGCCCTATTCTGGTCTTGCAATTGAAACATTCACATTTCCCCTTTGTAGTTTTCTGTCTTAGCTGTATCAACAGCTACTGGTATATTTTGGTGCACAGTCACCTGTGCTTTTTTCAGCAGTTAACTGACTTGCTGCCTCTCTTGCTAACATCTCAGTACATGCAACGCACGAAGCTTCGGAAACCATCCAGGTGCAACTAACCATAGGCAAAACTGCTCTACAAATTGTAGCATGCTACAGGCCACCCTCTCAAACTCAGGAACCCCACACAGCCTTCCTGAAGACACTGGAGGGTATAAATGTAGCTCCAAACACCATCATATTGGGTGACTTCAACTACCCGAATATAGACTGGGAACATTACTCAAGCCCTAACTTTCTAGCCCAACGGTTCCTGGAGTTCATAAATTCAAATGCCATGGAACAGCTAGTCACTGTTCCCACGAGAGGAGAAAATATACTAGATCTCATTGTCACAAACATGGGGACAAAATGCTCCACACCGGAAGTATATCCCTCATTGGTGAGATCTGATCATAAACTAATCTCACTGGAAATCCACATCCCGCCCCCACCCCAAGCAAAAGACCATAGTGAAGAACTTCTCTAAAGCAAACTTCACACTACTCAAGACTGGTGTGGTATCCTTCAAGGCCCCTGAGCCAGAGGAAACCACAACCCAAGCTGCGGAAGCCCTTACAAATGCCTTCTATGAACACCTCCAGGACTGCATGGATCAGGCAATCCCAAATAAAACCAAGACTCTTTCCACAAAGGGCAAACGTCCAGTCTGGTGGACCCCAGCCATTAACAAACTTTACAATAAGAGGAGAAAGCTATTACATGATAGAACAAAAAAAAGGGAAGTCACCCCTGATCATTATTAGTAAAAAAATACGAGCACTCATAAAATCAACTAAGGCCAATTTTGAGAGAAAAATTGCCATGGATTCAAAGGACAATCATAAGGCCTTTTTCAGCTATGTTAGGAACCTGGGTGGAAACTCCCAGATATGCTCAGAATTAGTCCAAAATGATACAAAAATCACTGAACCCACAGACATTGCCAACATACTGGCAGACAGGTTCAGTGCAAACTTCACCCCTCTCCCCTAAAGGAGAGATAACTATCCCAGCCGAGTGTAGCCTCCCGGACATCTCAAATGCGCAGGTGAAAGCTGCTCTCTAAAGCTAAAAACACAGCATCAATGGGACCGGATGGTGTCCCCGGCTGTGTGCTACACGAGCTAAATGAGGAATTAAACCCGCACATAAGGCAGCTGTTTAATCTCAGCCTTACCACAGGATACGTGCCCAAGGAGTGGCGTCACGGCAACTGTGGTCCCACTCCACAAAGGCGGTGCCTCTACGGACCCTGGTAATTACCGCCCCATAAGCTTAACAAGTCTAGTCTGCAAAGCTATGGAGAGGATCATAATGGAGCTCATAAACAAAGATATAGGGGACTTGCAGACATTGGACCCGACCCAGTTTGGCTTTGTCAAGGGAAGATCATGCCTTTTGAACTTGGTTGACTTCTTGAAATAGTCACCAAGGCCATTGATGAGGGAAAGGCAGTCCATACAGCCTACCTTGACCTTGCAAAGGCTTTCGACACAATACCCCACTCGGGTATTGTAGAAAAACTTACCAGCTTAAATGTAAACCCATATGTCACAAGATGGGTTGCAAACTGGCTTAAGGACAGAACCCACAGGGTTAGAGTTGCTGGCGCTGTGTCAGACTCCAAGCCGGTCACAAGTGGTGTCCCACAGGGCTCGGTCCTTGGCCCCTATTGTTTGGCATCTACTTCTCAGAAGTACAGGCCAACATGGGAGGACTTTGGCTGACAAAGTTTGCAGACGACTGCAAACTGGGCCATAGTGGAAAGTGCATCGGACATGGATATCCTTCAGAAGGGACTCACGGAAACAGATAGCTGGTGCCAGAGCCATGGCCTGAAGTTAAACGCCAAAAATGTATAGTCATACCCTTCGGGAAAAACAAGGTAACCCCAAGCTACCATATAGGTGGCAATCCACTAAGCACAGAAGAGGTTATCAGGGACCTGGGGACCCAGGTTGACAGTGGCCTTTCTTTTGACACTCACATTGCTAAAGTGGTTAGAAAGACCTTCTACATTGCCCACCTGATCATGAAGGGATTCACATCCAGATCTAGTGAGGTCATTGTTCCCTGTACTCTTCACTTATCAGACCAATGATCGAGTACAATGCCCCATTTGGGATGTATCTCACCCGACATCTGCAGCAATTGGAGAGACCCCAAAAGTTCCTCACCAAAAGGATAAAGGGACTCCAAAATCTGTCATATGCTGCCAGATTGAAGAAACTCCAGCTCTATTCAGTCGCATACCATCTGCTCAGAGGTGACATGTGCCTGACATACAAGGCCATGTCCAACCCGGAATTAATGGACATGCTCCACCTCAAAAATCCAAATCCACCAAAACCACTAGAGCAAGCGACTTAAACCTTAGCACGGATATAAATAGGACGTGCTGGAGGGATAGATTTATCACTCAGAGACTCCCTATGCTGTGGAATAAAATCCCGGTCCATGTGAGGCAGAGCACCTCGCTGACTCTGTTCAAGAGAAATCTAGACCTGTGGATGGGAGATCGTAGGTTTACCCCAGGAATCATCTCTGTGTCACTGCTGGACAGAGGCACAACAAACTAATGGGCACAGTATTTTTTCATATAAGGGGTGGCGTAAGCCACAATAATTTGGGCTAGGCTTATAAATGCCTTAGGGCAGATAGCCTAGTATAAACCTATGAACCTATGAACCTATGAACCTATGTTTGCTATTTTTTGTCATCTTTGTAAGTTGTCAGAGCCACCTACCTGCTTTTCAGAAATCAAATAGTTCGTAGCTTGCTTCTCTAATTGTTTTTTGCTGTATACTGAAAACAGGTTTCTACCCACTCCGCTCCCCTCCCCTACTCCCATTCCCACCCACCCCCTTTCATTACAGTTATGTCTATATAAGCCAGAACCCTACACTACCACTTATCACAACTCTCCACACACCCTTCCAAACACCACCCACATCTCCAATTCTTCACTCCTTCCCTCCCTAGATTAACACTCTCTCCACCCTACACCCTATTGCACTATACAGTTTCCCCTCCTCTTTTACTCTAATAAACTTCCCTGGCAATCCCACTCTACTCCTCTCGTAATGGTGCTCCATCACTATTTACTCTTCTTCACATTACTTTTATACCTTCTCTACCTCATATATAATGCCACTAACCTCCATAACTATCATATCCAACAATACCACTCCCCAACACATACCAACACAACAGCTCATCTTCCTTTTACACCCTGCAGCATAATCAGCCCTCATCTATATCACTGCAACAATATTCTTCGCTACCACTTCATTTACACAACAGCTCTACTCATCCATCCACACAGAGATATCACCAACTCTTAGCAAAACTTAGATATTTAGTACTACACTCCCTAACACAAATTAAACTACAGGCAGACATCCATCCCAATCCTGGCCCTTACTGTAACTCTTCTCCCAACAACTCCAACTTTCCTGACTCCACCCCTACTACTGCTATACAAAATCATGATGTCCTAACTCCACGTACTTCACTTTCCATAACCTCCAACTCAGATCTACTAATAACTAATTTCAACATCAGAAGCTTCCTGAATAAAATAACTGAATTCCATGCAACCCTGACTACATATTCTCCGGTCATAATGGAAGCCCCATATCAAAGACTCTGAAATTACAACTAATGGTTGTAACATCATAAGACAAGACAGACTAAACAAAAGAGGTGGTGGTGTAGCTTTTATGTTCAAAGACTCTCATATAGTGGAAAAACTAAACTGTACTACCCCAGACATCCCCAGTGCAGAACTACTAGTCTCATGCCCAAAACTTAACCTTCAGAAAGCCATTATTTTTACTGCTGTAATCCTACCTCCAGGCAACAACCTTCCCAATAGTGAATCCCTCCTCTATTGGTCTGCTTCCTACAATACTCTACTCAACTGGACACAAAACAACAAGCCTAGCCTGAGGCACCACTAAGCGACCATGCTCCCACAATCCTAGTTAGGAAAAGAATTCAGCCTCATACATACATACCAATCAAATACACCTGGAGCAAAAAATGTTCTCCCCTGATGCATTCACTCTACTACTTCAACATTGTGACTGGTTCCCATTAAAATCCCTACAACTTGACCTTGCAGTAGCATACTTCAATAATAAATTCCCCGAAATCTTAAATAATCTAGCCCCCATGATTAAAATTTGTACCAAAGCCAGACAATTACCATGCCTGTCTAACGCCACCAAGTCACTAATCAAACAAAGGGACAAAGCCTGGTCATGGTCACATTACTATACCACCAACAATCAAAATAATGTCACCATATTTCAGTAATTGAGAAATCAAGAAAAGAAGAGCATCTCCAGTGACAAAAAACTTACTGTCATTCCACCCAACTAAAATACCTTAACAACCCACAAAACTTCTGGCAAAACATCAACTCTCCCCTTAACCCTGGAAAAACCACCAACCCTTCTCCCTCCATGTGTAACACCTCTAAGCCCATAGCATCACAATTTAACTCCCATTTTATTAACTCTATCACCATCCTCCTTAACAACAAACAATTCTGCCCACTAATTGTACCCCCCACCACCGATAACACAAACTCTTTCTCCCTCAAACCCATACAGACTATGTACATAAAAAAAACCTCCTAAGTAAAACCTGCTGTCGTGCCACAGACCAACTAACCAATTAATTCCTGAAAACAGCTGCTGCATCCATAGCCTACCACATTGCCATCCCAATCAATCACTCCATCTCTGAACACTACGTCCCCCACCTCTGGAAAATTTCTTACATCTTTTCTTAGAGGGAACTCCCTTGTGAAGGGGAATCTCAAATTATCAACCAGTTGCCATCCTCTCCCCCTTAACTAAAACCTTAGAAAAATGTATCCACCAACAGCTACTAATTCACCTCACCACTAACAACTTTGCTATCCCCCTCACAGCATGACTTCAGGCCCAAGCACAGTGCTAACACTGCCCTAATAATCTTCACCAATACTATTCAACACCTCAAAAATGTAGAACAATTGATCTCTGCAATTTTTCTAGATATATCAAAAGGCCTTTGACACCGTCTCTCATCAACTGCTACTCAACATAATTTCAAACTACAATCTTAACACATCATCACTAAATTGGTTCCAAAGCTACCTGTCAAACCATCAACAGGCTCCTAAATGGGAAAAAAATCTCTCTTCTCTTCTGCCTGTATATACTGGAGTCCCCCAAGGATCCATACTTGGGCCCCCTCCTTTTTATTATATTTACCCACAACCTAAACTCCGACACCCAACATGCAACTATCATCCAATATGCTGATGACTCCTTGCTAATCTTCTCAGCCCCTTCTCCCCAAGAACTTCAACAAAATATGCAAAAATAATTCCTGGACTTAGAAACATACCTTTCCAAGCATCAACTGATCCTAAACCCAAATAAGACTAAGTTAATGATTTTCACTAATAAATCACCCAAGTTTGGCTCTCTACCCCTCTATCTACTTCTCCAGTGTAACAAAAATTGACCCAACTAATCATACCAAACTCCTAGGAGTTACAATTGATAACAGACTAAAATTTGATACACACATCTCCATACCAATCAAAAAAGTCCATGCCAAACTAGGTACCCTCTATAGGGCCAAACTTTTCCTCACTCACCAAGCTAGACTAGCCACTGCTAGAGCCCACGTACTATCTACCCTACTCTATTGTTCACATTTTTTCACCAACCTATGCAAGACTGACCTTAATAATCTAGAATCTTGCTATAACAAAATAGCTAGGTTTGCAGTCAATCACACCCACAAAACACATCATTGCTGTTCTCTCCACCACCTCAACTGGCTGGAACTTCCCAACCTGTTAACTCTAAACCAGCTTACCACTGCCCACAAAGTCTTCCACAACTCCAACATCTGTCCTGCCCTCACAGACTTAGTCCAACCCAACATTAACCGCAGGTTCCTTAGATTCTCTGACAAATTACTGCTAAAAATTACCCGGTCACACAACTATTATGGTGACTCCTTCTATTATTCTAATAAAATAGTCACGGTATGGAACACTCTACCGCAACTCATCCACACAAACACTAACATCTCTTCTTTCAAAAAAAGTCTAAAAGAATATCTCACCAGAAGATGGATCTGCCCTTGTACTTCACTGGGGTAACACCTTCCTAATGTCTTCTTAACTCTCTGCTCTCCTTTACCTCAATCAACTACAAGCTGTTTGCTAGTTGAGTTTCTGTTAAACATATTTGTACTACCGTAAATTTCAATATAATGTTCCTACAACTATTAGTTTTTGCTTAGCATCTTTGATTATTGTACTACTGGACTGTGGCTTTTTAACTACTGTACTGTTGTATTGTGCTTTATTAGCTACTGTTTTCTTATCAATTGTTTTGCTTGTAATTGTTACTTTGTCTGGAGCTTCCCCCCTGGGTCTCCGCTGAAAATGGGCTACTGTCCCAGTCGGACACTACCCGGTTAACAAATGTAAATACATAAATAAATAAATAAATACATTTTGTTCTAAGAAAACCCTTTTATACTGCATAGCTTATAAACAAAAGGATTGTGTCTACATCTAGGGATGTCATTATCCCTCTTTACTCAACTCTCATTAGACCAGTCATTGAATTTAATGTCCCAATTGACATGTATCTGTAAAGAGAAGTGCAAGTGGAATGCCCAGAGATAACTTACTAAAAGGATACAAGGCCTAAACAGCATGTCCTGCATGGACTGACTCAAAGCCCTGCCACTATACTTGGTATTCTACAGACTGCTAAGAGGTGACTTGTGTCTGGCATATAAGGCATCCTCCAACCCATTACTGATGGATTTACTGTACATCAGTTAGTCAAATGGCATTAGAAATACTCTGTCTAGGGATCTAAACCTCTTCTGCAGCATCAACAAAATGGCTTGAAGGGACGGTTATATCTCACAGAGGATACTGCTGCTGTGGAACAGACTCACCACTCACATAAAACAAAGTTCATCCCTGTCCATATTCAAGCACAACCTAGTTCTATGGATGGGAAACAGAAAATATATCCCAGGACTTCCTCCTGTACTAAGAATGGACATATGCAGCTCCTAAATGTTTTACCCGATGCATGTTTCCCCTCAAATTATCTATGGTATGATCCTAGTTATTCTCATTAGGGTCAATATATTATCATCATCCATGGGATGAGTAAGGCCAGTCTACAATCAAATGGGCTAGGTTACTTTCAGCACAAAAAGGGAAACTGGCTTGGCTTAAAATGGCCCACAAGAACAGTTAGCCTACATTTACCTATGAACCTAGGAAGACCCTGAGGCATACCTAATAAAGTTTAAATGAGGGAATGGGATCAGAGTGAATTTGCAAAATTGCTCTCAGCCCACGTGACAGGCAAACTCTTGAAAGCCATCATGGGCATGGAAATGACTTTAGTATTAGGACTATGACAAAGAAAAGCAATGGCAGCTGGAGCAGGTGTCATCTCAGAATCATACACTCAAAGGGTTCATAGCTGCAAATACAAACAAAACAGTAAGGTCACAAGTATGGCATTTAAAACATGGTTTTAAATTATGTTAGATCCTGATGATCGTACTAAACACGAAATGAAGAAAGGTTAGCCCCTGATACATTCAGGAAGGTATGGACAAATCTCAGGATGTTCCTTAAGGACACTGAAAATGCTGCCGCTTTGTATACTGAGTGCCATGCAATGAAGCTATGTTTAGCTGAGCAGCCTAGAACTGTAGTAAAATCATTGTTAAAATATAAACAGAATAAAACAAATGTAGAGATACTGTTTTTAAATTTACAAAGTGTCACATACTTAGGATTTGTACTAGCACTAACAATCCTGTTGTGCCTGTCACACCTACGGAAGAGTTAAGTCCACCTTCTGTTACTGCACTACTGTTAAGATAATTGTGTGTACCCTTACAACTGACAGCAGGGAAAGGCAAGGTTTACTAGAGGTAGGTAGTACAGTAGCATTTAAATTCCAATTTGTATGTAAAAAAGTGAGCCTTTACAAAAACAGTGAAAGCAGTACATATTCAGGTAGATATGAAAGAGTACCCCAGTACTCAAGAAGACATATAAAGTGTTTGGAAAATATTCACCACGTTGCTGCAGTCCATAATTTACCATCTGATACAATTTTAGGAAATACACCCCACAGAAGGTGACCATCTTTTTTCTTTTTCTTTTTTTTTTTTTGGAGGGGCCTAGGGAGGCAGGCACTTTCCCAGACATGATATAGCCTTGCAAGTATCTGTCTTCTCGGTTTATTGTGAACTACTATTTTGTCAAACATAACGTTCTTCTTTTAAAGTTAGAAATAAGTTAAAACTGAGTATTTCCCTTCAAGCCATCACTGGCTCAAAAGGCCAGAAAAAAAAAAAAACACTAAAATGCACCTCATAGCATCTATAACCCATGGTTTCTAGACTCCCAGACACCAACCTTGATTTGTTTATTTATTCCACAGTTATTACATTAAAGTCTTGGCCAGTTACGATGCATGTTGACAGGATGCAGAAAAAAACAGAGAGTAAGACAGTTTCCTTTGTTAGTCATTATTTTTGTGTAGGCCACCACTGGATCAAAAGGTTGGGAAAAAAAATTTAAAACGTACTTAAAAAAATCTAGAGAAGACTCATGGTTTCAGAAATAGCTGACTTAATTCAGATACAACAACCTCCACAATTATATCACTGCAGTCTACCTAGATACAGTGTGATGCAGGGAAATGATGCATAAGGCAAAATTTCAGAAAAGGTAGGAAAAATGCAATCTGGATGGTGTTGGGAGGCTGGGTTGGAGAGAACCTGGGGGGTGGCACTGGGGGGGGGGTATTTTGCAGAAGGGGGAAACATTTCACCTAAGGCAAGACTTCACTTAAGGCTGGTTCTGAGGTAAATCAAACATTGGCAAGCTTCTTACACTATCAGAGTGAGCCCAGTTGCTGTGCAAAGAAATGTCATCTCTGCTGCTAACAATTATCATCTCATCCTTTGGTCACTACCATAGGTACAGATACAGACAGGCACTGACCTTTAAACTGTAATCTCTTTCTAGTATTCAGTTCCTTACCATGGCCTAGTACAATACCTATAATACTGTCATTGCCGAGTCAAAACAGTGGTTGCTAATCATCTCCTCAATCAACATGGTGAAGGCTAGGAGAGACACCTGCAAAACTTGTAGACAAGAGGCAGCTCTACAAACTCACAATTCTTCTCTTTCCATCATAGCTGTAGCTTCATATGGAACCCACATTTGCTAGGAAAGTCTTTGTATAGCATAGGGAACAGACTCCCATAAATTCACAGTCCTCCTGGCAAAGTCTTGGAACAGCTTTACTTCATCTTTCCAGAGCTGTGCACAGCACAACAGTTATCACCATAGTGCAAAACTCAAAACATAATTTTCAGTGGGTCTCCTTCTGGGATCACAGGTTTAGATGACTTGTATAATCTTATTTATACTAATGACATACAAGGGTCTGATGTTCAATGTTTTAAGAAGATGCTCCTCCAAAAACTAACAAGTCACCCCCCCCACACACACACACACACACACCAGACCCACCAGGGAAAGATTATTTATGTAGCGCTTATATTCTAAATCCGTCAGTTCTGATACAGCCTTTTGGTGATCTCTGGAAACAGCAGTATGCTCTCAAATTTGGTTCATCTGAAGGCAGGACAGTTCCAAGAATGTTTTGCCACACAGCTCTCCGAAACTGCCAAATACCTAGTATCTTCCTGACTGAAGGTAATAATTTCTTTCAGTACCTTGACCACCAAAACAGTAAATCACAATTCTCCCTTACAATGTTATTTATTTGAATCAGAGCGAGCAACAGTAGTAAGAACAACCACATTCCTGTCTTGGTAAATAGCTTCTATAGTTCAAAAGTTAAGTCTTTCTGCTTTAACAACAACAGACAGATAAGTGACTTAGGAAGTTACAAGGCTAATCATTTACTGATTACTATTTTTTTTAGGATAATACCTGAAACAACAGCTTCAGGACAGCAAATTTTGAAAGCTAAGTATATGAGAGCTCAGAGACTGAACTTCTTCCCACGATGTTTCACTATCCTTTTAGTTTATCAACCATTTTAGTATACATTCTTAGTAATTTCTTATGGCTCAGTTTTTTGCTTCTTTATTCTCGTTGTCCACAGAGCATCTGCACCCCCCCCCCCGTAGACCTACTAGTGCATCCATTCTACAAACAATCTGCTAGTGATGTACCCTGTCTTGTAAAGGAAAGGATGCCGTGCATATCTCCAGTCTCCATAGAGGAACTAGTGCACTTTGTGTGCTCTTGGGCACATAACTTACCTCCCACCCTGAAAGAAGCAAATGGTACTGCCCCCTTCCTACCCCCTGACAGCTACAACATGCACCACAGCCACTACAAATGGTACTGCTTCCTTCATAACCCCTGCCAGCTACAACATGTACCACAGCCACTACAAATGGTACTGCCTTCTTACTACTCCCTGCTAGCTGCAACATGTACCACAGCCACTACTTTAACATGCATCACAGCCACTACTGTAATAACATACACCACTTTGACAACATGCACCACAGCCACTACTTTAACATGCATCACAGCCACTTACTTTAACATGCATCACAGCCACTACTTTAATAACATACACCACTTTAACAACATGCACCAAAGCCACTACTTTAACACAGGATATTTGGATTAGAGAGAATTTTAATCCTTGATGCCAGCTGAGCTGGCTTTCATATGATCTATGTAGTTTCTGCTTAGTTGTTATGTAGCGGTTTTCTGCATTTTGTTCATTCTCTGTATTCAAGCTACTTTTCCTTACTGTTAATAAGTTGTGGTTGAAAACTGGCTTTGTGGTCTAGTCCACTTAATCTGTTAACATTTTAAATAAATAAAATAGCTATCAGAATTTCAGTTCTGTTATTTGCCAGGAAACTGCATAAGCTTGATCACACACTTCCTTGTCAAACTCTAAATGACATAGTAACTTGTAAACGTTATACTACCAGATACTATCATAGCAACAGGCAAGATAATACCACTATAAATATATACAAGAATGTTGGACTGTAGAGCATTATTTATGGCAGAGATAAGACCATAGATTATGTGAGATCACATTTTCCAATGACAAAAAAGATCAGTCATTTTTCACTGAAGCATTTTCCATCTCTCTCGCCCAGTCACCCGACTGCTTCCTCATTTTTAACAGCCTTTGCTCTTTGTAGGAACTGTAACCAGATATATCACATCTCATCCATATCACTCTCTTATAGCTTGATCTAATACAGATTTCATAGACTGGCACTTTGAAGTTATTTGTCCGAAAGTGTCTGCACTAGGCTAAAGTCATCACAGAATTATATCCCTCGATTATTATTACTCTTTCCTTGGTGAAAAAAAATAAAAAGGAAAAGCAGTCCCCCATCATGTTCTAAATTCTACAATACAGTTTCTGAAATCACCTCTACAAATATACGGGTTCTTCAAGACTGGGAGTATGCCTATATGCCTTAGCAAAGTTATTTGAGATGAAAAACTGTATTCCTGCAAAAGTTTAATCAATTTCTCTTTATTCATAACTTTAGCCTTAAGAGAGGTTGTAAAAATCAGCTCCACCTTTTCATTATAAAAAGGAATAATCATGAACTCTACAATACTGACATTCAGAATATCTACTATTAAAATTCCATCCAGTTTTTTTTCCCCAACTATATTATCAAGCAACATTTCTTACAAAAGGGTTATTCAGTCAAGCCTGCTGAAAGCCAGTAGATCATAAGCTTGACATTTGACATATATTACTAATTATCATAATTAAATTTGAAGCTGGAGATAATCCACCCAATTTTAAATTCTGCTCTACAATGGACCTCCTGTCTCATGGGCTTCTGTTGGGGAAAGTGAGATGCTAGATGAAGACTCTTTCACTACAGCTTGCAGCTGAAAGATGGAATGGAAATGTACAGTGTAAACACAACTACTCAAAATATTCCAATTTACAGGGTAAAACTACCCTAACAGCAGATCTTCTGAACCCCTCTTGTCTTAAGTCAACAACTCAAAAGCACCTGAAATCATCACATTATTTATGTCTCTAACAACAGCTGAGTTCTTATGTCGACAAAAGATTAAAGTTAGCATCTTCATATTTTGCATTCCACTCACCAATATTTCAAATTCTCCCAGCTGCCCCAATTGTAGTGCACAACTCAGAAATCAGCCTTGTTTACCAGTATCATCCAATGAGGCTCTCATCTTACCAAGTGCTAATATAAATTCCCAGAGTATCCACTAAAAGGTACATTCCAGATATTTTAGATTCTTAGTGAAGATCCCCATGTCTACCTGGACTAGGTTCCTCAAAATGATAACTCAGTCGGATAACACTCTAAGTGTTTTACCACTTCATAGTGAGTGCTGGAAAAGCTATCTAATTTTCTTACAATATTACAAGGAATTCATTCATAATTAAATTTGAAGCTGGAGATAATCCACCCAATTTTAAATTTTGGCATAACATTTCAGATATTCTATTCAAAATGAAATAGTAAAATTCAAATTTATTATATTTTTAGCAAATACATTTTATAAAAGTAAACAAAAGAAAATGGAAAATGCATCAGTAGTGCTAATTTTTTTTGTAATAAATCAAAGATTTGGCAGAAGTCAGAGTTTACACATACTGAATATATATTTTTCGGTATCTTCCTTTTTATTCAATAGTTACCTTTATTAAAAATGAATATTTGGGAGAAATTATCTGAATGTAAGCATCTCCTGATATTCTTAGTTTTCATTCAAAGAAGTTGTAATGTTTCTTCTTTTCTCTACATGTATTCAATACATTTTGAATTTGTATTTACTAATGTAAAAACACTGGGATATCGTCACATTAAAGAAATTAATTGAATTGGAATGTCATTCCACTCTGTATCAGTCAGATTCTGCAGAGGGTGCCCTAACTGCTCCAGTAACACTGCCATGATCCCATATCCTTTTACTTTTTAACAGGTTCTCACAAATTGAATAGATCTCCGATTGAAAAAGCAACTCAGCTCATGACCTTGTAGGTTATCACTTCTTTGAACAGTCCATGCCACAAGGGGGGAAAGCAATCTAAATATTCACAATCTGAATATCTCTATCAAAGAAATAATGCTCTTCAATCAAACCTTCTTGTTAAATATTGCTATTTAAGAAGTGCATGTTATATGTCACAGAAATTCCAAAAGAAGGCATTTAAAAGGTTCTCATTTTGAAATAAAGGTATCCAATGTTTCCATCCCTTAACTATTACTCTTCTACACATGAGGAGTATTATCACACCTTCTGTCATGCTGGGATAATTGGGAATTACTACCACCAGCTAAATAAATGGGACTAGGTTGTGCAGCTTCATCTGCTCTTCCCCTACCTATGTTTCCTATGTATCCACAGACAAACAGACAGGGTTGAAAGCTGGTATCTAGCATCAGAACTTTACCATAAAGCTTTCCTAGACACACTACATTACTGCTGTTGCCATGCAAACCAATTTAATAAAACATTCATGAGACTTCATTGGAGCAACACTTTAATCAAACTACTTTTTAAATACAAATCATATCATGTGATACAAACCATATGATAATCTTAACATAAAATTACTCAGCTTCATATAAATATATAGTTAAAAATTAAAGCTGTACATATTTAGAATTTAGCAAACATAGTTATTAGTTTAACAGCACACATAGTCATTATAACGTCAGCAGAAACATTCTCATTTAAATCTGTTTTTTTTGTGTGTGGCATTTAATTTTAACTGATACAACAATTCTGTCTATTTAAATATAATTTTTCCAATCACTTCCTCTTAAAAATAGAGGCACATTTTCCAGAATAAATAAAAACCTTTTAACATTTTCACGCTTCTTTCAAAGTTACTTAATGCACTTGTTGGGTCCTCTGTTCTTATGCTGTAATCATGCTCATAAATTCTCTGCCTTAACTGATGTTAACAAACTTATCAAAAATACACTTACCTAACACCCAACTCACCCCTGCCAAACACAAAACCAAATACTACACTCCCCCACTGCTAATATGCTCAGATTCATCTACCTCCACAAAAACACTCTTAGCTGGAGACATTCATCCCAACCCTGGTCCAACACACTCCACTGCTAGCCCTCCTAACCCCAAAGTTAATAATCTCCCAAACAAACATATTTCATTCTATTCAATAAACACTATGAGTATTCTGAACAAAGTAAGTGAACTATATGCTTGGATCTCCCACCATACTCCTGATATTTGTTCGGACTAAAACCTGGTTGAAATCCCACCACCAAGACATAGAGATCTTGCCCTCTGGCTATAGCATACACAGTCTAGATCGACCAAAAAGGAAAGGTGGAGGCGTTGCTATCCTACACTCTAACCACCTTGCCATTTCTAACTCTACCTTTACATCCCAAGCCTTCTCCCCAGCCAAAATGTTATCTGTAAACCTAAATATTAATAGCCATTCCACTATCACCATTGTAGCAATTTACACTCTATATCCCCCTACTGGAAAATATGCTTGCTGATATCTCCCAACACATCCCAAATGAAACTATCATTATTGGGGATGTCAACATTAACTGGCTATCGCTCTCCTCTCAAAACACCTCACAACACCTTAATCTCTACGGCTTTACTCAACTCATTTCTGATCCCACATTATTTCAATAACTCCCATACAGCCTCATCTCTCCTTGACTGGATTCTTGTCTCTCACCTTCCAAATACCATAACCCTGAAATGATAAAATGCTATCAAATTCCCTAAGTGATCATTGTCCAGTAAAAATACTAATATACACATCCCATCAAGCTAAACCTCAAAGGTTTATCAAACACCGACAACTAACAAACTTTAATCCTGAAACTTTCAAATCTTTACTATCAAAAGTGAACCGGAATCCCTTAAAACTACTCCCTTTGAATTAATCTGTCCACTTTTTTAACTCCACTTTCCTTAGTATTTTAAATTCTGTGGTACCCCTTAGAACAGTCTGCATAAAGTCTAGCATAGCCTCATGGCTGACCATAAACACACATGCACTACTAAAAAATAAAGACAACGCATGGAAAATTTGGACTAAAACTAAACATCAACCAGACCTCCAGAAATATAAAGAATTTAGAAATCTTGCCAAAAAGCACATAAATAAAGATAAGAAAAACTTCTATAATAATCCATCTTCTACCTTTAAATCCAACCCTAAAAAGTTCTGGCACTCTGTAAATCAAATACTATACCCAGGTATGCAAGCCTCCCCTAACCCTCATCCTGACAAAACACATGAGGAAACTGCCTCCATATTTAACAAGTACTTTATAGACTCAATATCCAAATTACTAAATCAAGATACAAACCATCCCACCAACAATAATAAACCTAATAGCTCAAATTCTTCCATCAGTAGTAACCCTACCACTACCTTCTCCCTCAAACCTGTCTCCATTAACTATATTAAAACTCTACTAACTAAATTAAAACCTTGCTCCACATCTGTAGACAACATTCCCTCCATATTCCTTCAGGCTGCTGCTGATGTTCTTGCTTTCCCAATTTCTCTTCTAATAAACCGCTCTATTACAGAATCCACAGTCCCTTCCATCTGGAAGCAATTTTACACCCTTCAAATACACAAAGGAGGAAACTCTACAGATATAACTAATTTTAGACCCATAGTCATACTCTCACCACTCTCCAAAATTCTGAAAAAATGTATACACAATCAAGTCTTACACTACCTTCTGCAAGAAAATTTACTCACACCTACCCAACATGGCTTTCGTCCCATGCCCAACACTACTACAGCTCTCCTTTCTTTCCTAAACTCTGTATCACTAGCTAGAGACAGTAACAAACGTATTTCCTGTCTCTTCATTGTCCTCTCTAAAGCCTTTGATACAGTCTCTCATAAACTTCTCCTTAAACTAGCAAACTTACACTTCTCTCCATCCACCATATCTTGGTCTAACGGCTCTCTCACTGATAGACTCCAATCAGTCAAATGGCTCTCAGCTTTCTCCCCTCTTCTTCCTGTTAAAATGGGTGTTCCACAAGGCTCCACCCTTGGGCCCCTTTTTTTTAACATCTTTACCAACCTTCTCTACTTTTCCTGTCCTGGATCCTCACTGATACAATACGCAAATGATCCTACACTTATCACTATTGCTGAATCACCAGCTCAACTAAAATCACACTTACAGTCCACTTTTAACTCTCTAGAAAACTGGCCATCTGAAAACCAACTTATCCTTAATCCAAAGAAAACCAAATTACTACTCTTTCTCCCTAAAAACCTTAGCCACATAAAGTCTTCCTTCTCCATACTGTCACAAAATAATACTCCAATACAGGTGAACACCAGTACAAAACTCTTGGGTGTTACTACTGATGATAGACTAACCTTTGATTTACACGTCAATAATTGTATCCGAATAACACATCTCAAGCTAGGTCCCCTCTATAGAAACCAAAAATATCTTAGCAAAACAAGAAGTTATGTACTCACTATAACGTTCGATGTATGTGGCCCATCTCACCTCACATTCTTACTCACGGGTTCGGAGAAGAGTATCGGCTCCGACTCGGCCAACTTTTTATTTTCTAGCACAAAGTCTCTAATTGGCTGGGCTAAACAGGTATCCCATGTTGCACTGCTCCATAGCCCCAGATCTAGTTTGCAGCAATCCACAGTCATACCTCATGCACAACCACAATCCAGGAAGGCAGAACACTATCCAGGGTAGTGAAGAAAAAACAACTAATATTGAAGGGTACTCAAGGCCAATTATCGCCTCCAGATCCTCCAGGAAGGGGGCAGGTGGGAGGGTACGTAAAAATGTGAGGCGAGATGGACCACATACATCGAACGTTATGGTGAGTACATAACTTCTTGATGTTATGTGGTCCAATCTCGCCTACATTCTTACTCACAGGACAGCATCCCCAGCACCTCTATCCTGGGAGGCTCGAAGGAAGATACTCCTGAGAACTGTGGAACCAAAGGAAGCCCGGCTCCTAGAAGCCACATCTAGCTTGTAATGACTAAAAAAAGTGTGTGGAGAAGCCCACGTGGCCACAGCACAAATATCATCCAAGGATAGTCTGGCATGGTAAGCCATTAAAGCGGAAACAGCCCTGGTAGAGTGAGCCTTGACGGGGAATGGTAGAGCTCTGCCTGCTGACGAATAGATAAAAGAAATACAATCTGAAATCCATCTGGAAATTGTAATCTTAGAAATAGGGGAACCTGCTCTACTTTCTGAAAAAGATACAAACAGTTGGTCAGACTTCCGTAGTTGTTTTGTCCTGTGCAAGTAGAATAGTAATTGCCTGTGTACGTCCAACTGATGAAATTTAAACTCTGCCTTATTGGAAAATTGAGGAAAGAAAACTGGCAACTCAATAGACTGATTGAGATTAACAGTAGAAGTTACTTTAGGAAGGAAGGACGGATTAGGTCTCAAGGAAACCCTGTCCTTATGAAAGATTAAATATGGGGATTTGATGGACAGAGCTTGAATCTCCGACACCCGTCTGGCTGATGTAATAGCTATTAAGAAGGCAGTCTTCCAAGACAGAAACTTTAACTCACAGGTGGTAGCTGGTTCAAAAGGTGAGGAAGTCAGGGCTTTCAAAACAAAGTTTAGGTCCCATGGCATGATAGGTTCTGACAGAGGAGGCCGGAGTAACAAGGTGTCCTTCAAAAAGGCCTTACAGAGTTCATGGGCCATAAGAGAGGGTTCGTACGAGGTATAATAATTGGAAATAGCAGCCAGCTGGACTTTAATGGCAGCAGGAGCAGAACCCTGTCGAAAGAGCATGGATAAGAAATCTAAAACAGCAGGAATTGGGGAGGTGTAAGGGTCCAGTCCCTGGGCCTGAGCCCAAATAGAAAATCTTTTCCACTTGCTGGAATAAATCTTCCTGGTGGAAGACTTATGAGAAGAGGATAAAATGTGCACTACCTCAGGTGAAAAATGATGAAGTCTGAATAACGATGGAAGTGGAGTAGCCAGGCTGTCAACCTTCGGGTCCGCAGGGAGGGAGGGAACTGTCCCGACATGTGTGTCAGTAGGTCTGGTACTGGGTCCAGAATCCAAGGACTGTCCACTGCGTATTGATGAAGAAAGGAGAACCAAACTTGGCGAGGCCAGTGTGGGGCAATTAGAATCATCTTGCTTCCCAAGGATATGGCTTTCTGAATCACTCTTGGTAACAGAGGAAATGGAGGGAAAGCATATAGTAGACCGGGGGGCCAATCGTGGACTAGAGTGTCCCTGGGTGACGCCCCCTGTGGGGGGGATCAGTGTGAAGTAGTTGCTGCACTTGGCATTGAGGGGATTGGCAAAGATAGCAGCAAGGCTGACCCCACCTGCTGAAAATCTGTTCCGCAACACGGCGGTTCAGGGACCACGCGTAAGGCATCAGAATAGCTCTGCTCAGCCTGTCTTCTATCACATTGTCCTTCCCCGGAATGTGCTTTGCCACTAGAAACTGTTGGGAAGACACTGCCCACTGCCACACTCACATGGCCTCTCTGCACAGGGGATAAGATCTGGTTCCCCCTTGCTTGTTCAGGTATCACACAATGGACATGTTGTCCGAGTGAATTGCAATCGTTCCCAGAGGAAGAGAGCTCTGAAGTGCTCGCAACACCAGTAACACCGCTTTCATCTCTAAAACATTGATGTGCAGATGTACCTCTTGATCTTGCCACGTGCCTTGGACTGTCCTGCCAAGATAATGCCCCCCATCTGGGAGGCGTCCGTGGTCACCGTGGCAACAGGTGACATAGGAACAAACAGTTTTCCCTCGTCCAGATCGGTGGAGCATAGCCACCAACGGAGGTCTTGTTTGCACCGATCCGTGAGAAGAATCAAGTGGGAAAGGGGAAATTCCTGAAAGGACCATTGGGCAAAGAGAAGCCACTGCAGAAGCCTCATGTGTAATCTGGCTAGAGGCACTAACATGATGGTGGCTGCCATGGATCCCAGGAGCTGTAGAACCCATCTGGCCTGAACTTTCCTGAGGGTTCCAATGCATGAACCTGACTCTGCAACACTCCTATCCTTTCTTGGGGCAGGTACACCCGCATTCGAACGGTGTCTAGCTCTGCGCCTATAAATGTGACACGCTGTGAGGGCAGCAAGGCAGACTTTCCTCAGTTCAAGGTAATTCCTAGTCATTGACAGAGGGTAATGGTAGCTTCCCTGGCTCAAATGAGAAGATGCCTGGTGGGGGCAGTGAGGAGCCAGTCATCCAGGTATGGAAACACTTGGAATCCTTGACATCTGAGGTGCACCGTCACCACTGCCAAACACTTGGTGAACACCCTGGGGGTTGTGGTGAGACCAAAGGGCAGGGCATGAAACTGGAAATGATTGGCTCCCAGCCGGAAGCGTAAGTGACTCCTCGATGGCCTGTCCATTTTGATGTGGTAGTAAGCATCCTTGAGGTCGATGGAGCACATCCATACTTCTTTTCCCAGCAACGGAATAATGGACTGGAGGGTGACCATTCGTAACCTGGATTTCAGAACATAGTGATTCAGTCGACTGAGATCCAGAATGGGTCTCATGTCCCCTGTTCTTTTTGGCACTAAAAAGAGTCTTGAGTAAGTCCCTAATCTGATTTGGTCTGAGGGGACAGGTTGGATGACTCCTTTTTCGAGCAACTTTGAGATTTCTAGTGCTGCTTGATCCCTTTGACTGGGTGGAACGTCTGGGATTCTCTTGACTGGAGGGGGCTCTGATAAAAAGGGAATGGTATAAGCTCTGGTAACTATTCGAAGCACCCATCGATCCTGTGAGATGCTCCCCCAGGCTTCTGGGTACAACGAAATGCGACCCCCAACTAGCTCCGGAATTGCACAGTCGGGCAACGCATCAGGAACGATGGTAGGAAGATCCGCGAAAGGAATCACGGTCTCCTGAGTTGCAGGGGCCTCCTCTGCCACTGGGACGACATCTTCCAGAATAGCCTCCCCCTTCTCTGCCTCTGGAGGGGGACTCACCTTGAGCTGCATGGAAAGACTTCTGTGATTTTTTGAACCACATTTTCCCTCCTTTCTGAGCCTTGGGGTAAGGCCTCGAAGGGAGGGAAAAACGGACCACTACGGCAGACAGGGTCTTTTCCTCTTGCTCGCATCTGGTGAGGGCGTGTTTCACTTTGGTCCCGAAGAGTGAGGACCCATCAAAGGGGGCATCAGTGAAGGAAGACTTGAAGACCTCCGCGAAGTGACACAGGCGCATCCTGGCTTGCCTCCTGAGGGCTACACCTGAGCTAGCTGCCCTACTCACTCCTTTGGCTGCGTAAGATATGAGCTTCATGGATGAGTTGAAAATCAAACCAAGGGTAGACAACTAGGCATTAACAGTCTGCGCTAACGCCTCAGGTATGTTACCTGTTAGAGTATCTCCTAACTCCTTAAGGAGATCTCTCTGGAACCGAGTAAAATGACAAAGGTAATTCAGCGACCGTAGGGTAAAGGTCACTGATGAAAGGGTACGCTTCCCATACCGGTCCATACTCCTGGACTCCTTGTTAGGAGGATGGACGGAGGAAGAAGAATCGGCTACCTCCTGCTGAGTGGCCGCTGCCACCACCATGGCATCTACAGAAACCCCTTTGGACAGGAACTCCTTCACCGAGGGAGCTGAAAGAAACTTATTAGGTCGTCTGGGTGCTGGTTCCATGGAATCAGGATTCTCCCACGCCCTTTGACAAATTAAATCCAGGAGCTTGACGAAGGGTGGAGACACCCAGGAGGCGGAGGGTTGAGCACCAAAGGCCTTGAGGAATACCGACTCCTCCTCAGAGGGGGTCTTGGACGGCCACTTGCCTCTCTGCCTCAAAATCTCCAGGATGTTGGAGAAAGAGACGTCATCAGAGGATGACTTGGGGGACCCCTCTGACTCCTCGAGGTTGGTATCAGAAGTGAGAGACTCGTCCTGGGTGTCTATGTGCTTCCTCTTGCACAACTTCTTTCTTGGGGGCTCTTCAGGCACAGACTCCGAGGGGCCCTCAGAAAGTTGGGGACCGCTCATGGAAGTATCCCCAGACCTTTGGGCACCGCCATCTACTGATAGGGGGACATCAGAGGCTCTAGCCAGGGTAGAAGGGGACGGAATGACCGATCCGGGTGATGTAACTGAAGATCTGGCCAGTGTGCTCCTCATGGCCTCGAAGGCGGGTCCCCCCGAATCTGAGGACCGACCGGCCTCTGAGGCCATGACCGGAGTCGGGGTTCCCCAAGCCGAAGAGCCGAGAGGGAGGCTCGGAACTGACAGGAGTCCCGAAGTATCCCCCTCGGCCCCGACAGAGGAAACCCAAGTTCCGAAACCAGAGGACGGAGCCGACGTCGGCACCGATAAACTCTTGAGGGGTATCGGAGCAGGCACAAGAAGACAAGGAAGTGCTCGGAGGAGGAACCATCGGTACAAGCATCGAGACAGGCTCCGGAGCTGACTGGGTTGGAGCCAAAAATAATTTTGCTAACACCGGCGACTGCAGGAGCCTCTGAACCACCCTATCCACATCCAAATCAGACAGCCTGGAGGATCTGGAGGAAAGAGAT
This sequence comes from Protopterus annectens, assembly GCF_019279795.1. NCBI lineage: Eukaryota > Metazoa > Chordata > Ceratodontiformes > Protopteridae > Protopterus > Protopterus annectens. The sequence continues at coordinate 1,677,782,553 of NC_056741.1, forward strand.
GGAGATGGGGATCTCCTGTCTGGAGACCCATGCCTAACACTGGGCGACAGGCTCCGAATGGGTTCCAATAGAATTGGAGCCAAGGTCGATTCCAGCACAAGAGATACCTCCTGCGGCTCCGAGGACAGAGGAGCCGAGGGGGTAGCATCCAATTTAGAAGTCTTCTCCGGAGGCTCCATGGAGACAGACGGAGCCGGAGATCTCTTCTTAGCCTTAGAAGCCTTAGACTTAGACTGAGAACTCAGGGAAGAGTCTAAAGACTCCTCAAAAGAAGGTTTTAGAAGACCCTTCAGTATAAGTTTGTTTTTCTTTCCTGTAACACCCTCGGACTGAAGGCGTGACAAAAACTACAGGACTCTTGTAAATGAATTGCCCCTAGGCAGTATACACAAACTGAATGTCCATCAGTAATGGACATCTTGTAGTTACATTTGGAACATTTCTTAAACCCCAAAGGTTTATGTTTCTTTTGATCCTTTTGATCCTTAGACATCTTAACCAAGATTGGTACACCAATAAACACACACAAGCCACAGCACCTGGAAAAAAACGGCAAGGCGGGAAACTACTGCCACAAGAAACAGCCCAAGAATCTCTAATTCAAACGGTTCTTTGGGAGTCTACACTCACTCTAAAACAGCGGGAAAAACACTACTCTCTACACAGAAAAGAATCAGAAATAAATTTTATACAAAATAAGGAGGACTAGGTCCTCTAATTTAAACGGGCCTAGCCCGCCGGAACAGAAGGGATACCCAAAACACTCTCACAACAAAATCCGAACAATGAACAAGGAGAATAGCTATTAAAATAGCTTTGTCTGAAACCACAACTTTCTGAGAAATAAGAAGTTATGTACCTACCATAAAGTTCCATGTTAGTTGTCTTCTTCTCGCCTTCTTTCTTGCTGGATGGGTTCGGAGCCGATCCTCGGCTCCGACTCGGCCAATACTAAAGCTCGAGAGCTAATTCCACCGGCTCGAGGCTCCCCCATATCCCACAGTGCTAGGCGGTAACTCCTCAGATCTCGTTTGAAAGCTAGGCCAAGCAAGAAAAAACTCCATAACATGGAGAAGGGTAACCCACCTCTATAAGGCTGACTGTGAGGTGTCCTAAACCTAACAGAGGGAAAAAATATAGAGGTGGTAGAGCGTGGGAGAATAAGGATTGGAAAGTCACAAGACAATCTCCTCTAGGTCTGTCCAGGCTAGGGGGAAGGAGGGTGGGACGCAAGAAAGAAGGCGAGAAGAAGACAAGTAACATGGAATGTTATGGTACGTACATAACTTCTTAATGTTAAGTTGTCTATCTCGCCTTCATTCTTGCTGGATGGGACCGCGTCCCTAGCACCTTGTCCCGGGTGGCCTATCGGAACAGACTCTTGAGAACAGTGGAACCAAAGTCGGCATGGTCTCTGGAGGCTATGTCCAACTTGTAATGAGAAATAAAGGTATGAGGGGAAGCCCAGGTGGCCGCTGAGCAAATAGAGTCAATAGGAAGCCTATCCTGAAAAGCTATGGATGTGGCTAAGGCCCTAGTAGAATGAGCTCTAGGCTTCGAGGGCAATTGTTGGTGTCTGATCTCATAAATAAAGGTAATCGTAGAAGTAAGCCATCTAGAAAGTGACACTTTAGTGACTGGAAGGCCCATCTTGCCTTCCGCATATGAAATAAACAGTTGGTCTGATTTTCTAAACTGTTTAGTCATGTCTAAATAATACCTAAGTTGGCGATGAACATCTAAACAGTGCAGTTTCTGTTCTGACCTGTTGACATAGTTGGGGAAAAAAACTGGGAGATCAATAGTTTGATTCAGATTTGCTTGAGAGGACACTTTGGGCAAAAAGGATGGATTGGTACACAATGATACTCTATCTCTGTGAAAAAGTAGATACGGGGGACGACAGCATAGAGCATGGAGTTCCGATACCCTTCTAGCTGAAGTGATGGCTATTAGAAAAAGCGTTTTCCAAGACAACAACTTCATAGAACATGAAGCCGCAGGTTCAAAGGGGGGTAGAATCAATGATGCTAGAACCAAATTCAGATCCCATGGAGGAGGTGGATCCTTGATAGGGGGCTTAAGAAGAAAGACTCCTTTCAAAAAGGCTTTACAGAGTTTGTGAGACATAATAGTAGACTCTGACACACCCACATGAAAATTAGATATAGCCGCCAATTGAACTCTGATAGTAGAAGGAGAAGAGCCTGCTTGGAAAAGCTCAGCTAGGAAATCCAGAATGGACTGAATAGGTGCAGTAAAAGGATCTATTTCCCTCGACGCTGCCCAGAAGGAGAAACGTTTCCATTTGCTGCTATAAATCTTCCGGGTAGAAGACTTATGAAAAGCTATCAAAATATCTCTAACTGAGTGAGATATTAAGGGAAGCCTGGCTAAGGTTGGAATTGGAGGAACCACGCTGTGAGGTTCAGAGAAGGAAGGGATTGGTGCAGTTGACCCGATTGATGGATCAAGAGATCTGGAACTGGGTCCAGATGCCATGGTTGCACCAAAAGGTAACGGTGAAGAAAGGGAAACCAAACCTGTCGAAGCCAATAAGGGGCAATGAGGATCATTGAGGCCTTCAGAGCGATGGCTTTCCGAATCAGCTGAGGTATCAGTGGGAAGGGGGAAAGGCATACAGGAGCTCCGGAGGCCAATCGTGAACTAGAGCGTCTCTGATGGGATGACCTGGTAGGGGAAAGAGGGTGAAGAAATCGGGACACTTGCTGTTTTGGGGAGTGGCAAAAAGATCGCAGCAAGGTTGGCCCCAAGTTCGAAAAACTTCTTCCAACACTGATTTCTTCAGAGACCACTCGTGAGGCATGAGAATTGCTCTGCTCAATCTGTCTGCTATCACATTGGACTTGCCGGGAATGTGCATTGCTATCAGGAAACGCTGAGAAGAGATCGCCCATTGCCACAGTCTGAGTGCTTCTCGACATAAGGGGTAAAATTTGGTCCCGCCTTGCTTGTTGATGTACCACACTACGGACATATTGTCCGTCTGAATTGCTATAGTTCCCTTGGGAAGAGAGTCCTGAAGGGCTTGCAACGCTAAAAGCACTGCTCTCATCTCTAGAACATTTATGTGCAAGTGGCACTCGATCCACTGCCATGTGCCCTGGACTGTCCTGCCCTGGTAATGCCCCCCCCCACCCGATCAGGGAGGCGTCCGTTGTCAGAGTTGCAGCCGGGGGGCGAGGGAATGAAAGGTCTCCCTAGAAGAAGTTGGGGAGATGTCACCCACCAAGAAAGATGATTCCTGCATGACTGAGTTATGCTGATAGTGTGGGACATTGGAAGAAGTTGAAATGACCACTGAGTGAAAAGCATCCACTGAAGGATCCTCATGTGGAAGCGGGCTAAGGGGAGGAGAGGAATAGCTGCCGCCATAATCCCTAGGACTTTCAACACCAGTCTGACCTTGACCCTGTTGTGTCGTAATAGAAGAAAGACCTGCTTGTGGATGTCTGCTACCCTTTGTTCCATGGGTCTGGCTGACAGACTGACTGTGTCTAATCTTGCGCCTATAAAGGTAATAGACTGACAAGGCGAAAAAACAGACTTTTCGTAATTTACAGAGATGCCTAGAGTCTGACAGGTTCGTAAAGTGTAGTCTCTGGCTAAAAGAAGTAGATGCCTGGTGGTGGCAGTCAGGAGCCAGTCGTCTAAGTACGGAAACACCTGGAATCCCTGGCCCCTCAAATGAGCATCGACCACTGCCATGCATTTGGTGAACACTCGGGGGGGCTGTAGTGAGACCAAAGGGCAGGGCCCTGAACTGAAAATGACTGGCTCCTAGCCTGAAGCGGAGAAATCTCCTGGATCGTCTGTTCATCTTGATGTGCTAGTACGCATCCTGGAGATCTATGGAGCACATCCTGTTGTCCTGACCCAGAAAGGGCAGAATGGACTGCAGCGTGACCATCCGAAATTTTGTTTTCTTGACAAACTTGTTCCAGTTGCTGAGATCCAAAAATGGGTCTCCAGTCCCCTGTCTTCTTTGGAACCAAAAAGAATTTGGAGTAGATTCCGGATCCTTGTTGGTCTGCTGGAACTGGTTGAATGGCTCTTTTTGCCAGCAGCTTTGAAATTTCTAGTGCTGCTTGCTCCCTTTGACTGGGTGGAATGTCTGGAAGGGAGTTTCTGGATTGTTTTGGGATGTGAATGAATGGAATTCTGCAGCCTTCGGATATAATAGACTGTACCCACTTGTCTTGAGTAAGGGAAAGACAGGCTTTTGGGTACAGAGATAATCTTCCCCCGACTGCCTCCGAAGGTGGACAGTCGGCCAGCCCCTCAGGGGTGCTGAAAGGGTTTGTCAGAGAAAGTTTCTCGACTACCCTGATTCTGCAGGCCCCCTCTGCCTCTAGGACGGTGTCTATTATTATTATTGTTCCCCCCTCTGCCTCTAGAGGGGAAACGACTCTGTGCGTCCGGTAAGACTCCCTGTGGTTGTTTGCGGAACCACATCTCCCCCCCCTTCTGACCTTTGGGGTAAGGCCTAGAAGGGGTAGAAAAACGGACTCCAACGGCAGAAAGAGTCTTACCTTCTACCTCGCACCTTGTCAGAGTATCCTTCACCTGTGGACCAAAGAGAGATGATCCATCAAAAGGGGAGTTAGTGAAGGATGCCTTGAAAGGGTCCGCAAAGCTACATAGCCGCATCCAGGCATGGCGGCGTAAGGCCACCCCTGTACCTGCGGCCCTGCTCGCTCCATCAGCCGCGTACAAAATCAGGCGCATGGAGGAGTTGACTACTGAGTTAAGGGTCGCCAGCTGGGAGTTCATCCCATCTTGAAACCCCACAGCTGATGGGTTCTTCAACACTTCACTCATATCCTTGAGCAAGTCCCTTTGGAGACGAGTGAAATGACACAGGTAATTCAGCGAACGCATAAAAAAGGTCGCTGATGAGAACATCCACTTACCGTACCTGTCCATGGTCCTAGATTCCTTATTAGAGGATGTACAGGTACCGAAGGATCCGCTAGTTCCTTCTTGGTGGCTGCAGCCACCACCATGGCATCCACAGAGACACCTTTGGACAAAAACTCCTTGTCTTTGGGGGCAGTGATAAATTTGGCTGGCCTCCTAGGTGTGGGTTCCACCGAGTCAGGAGCCGCCCAAGCCTTCCTCACCACCACCTCCATGAGGGGGTCAAAGGGAGGGGACACCCAGGAGGTGGAAGGTCGAGAACCAAACGCCTCAAGGTACACTGATTCGTCCTCTGAAGGGTTAAGGGCTGGCCAATTCCCCCTCTGTTTCAAGATTTCGAGTATGTCTGCAAAGGAGACATCTTCAGAGGGGGAACGAGGGGATCTCTCAGAATCCTCCAAATCAGTGTCAGAGGTGACAGACTCAGGGGAGTCAATGTGCTTCCTCTTGCACTGTCTCTTCCTAGGGGGTTCTCCTGCAAGGTCAGGAGAGGCCTTGGAAGAGGAGGGAATTCCCACTGGGGATACTTGAGGCGCAGATTCTCTACGGTCCGAAGCAAGGGGGTGAGAAGAAATCACCGCAGGCACTGTGGAGGGAGGGGCTGATGGAGCAGACTGTGGAGTAGAACCTGGTTCTAACACGCTCTGCATGACCTCAAAGGCACCCCTGTCAGGCAGGGCCAGAGGTCTCCGCTCCGAAGAGCCAAAAACCTCCCCCGGTGCCGACAAGGATGGCTCCAAAGCCGATGTCGGAGCCGAACTAACCAGCGCCGAAGCACCGAGAGGGAGAGCGGGGTCGGACAAGGGTCCGATGCCACTCGCCCCCTTGGAGCCGACGAGGGAAGTCCGGTGCCGAGATCCCTCCAAGGAGGAAATCGGAGCAGACGACGGTGCCGAAAGAAAAGGTATCGGTTCCGACGCTCCCACAGTCTCGGCTCCGAGCAGCGCCGGCTCTGAACTCAAGAGAGTCAGAGGAGGAATATTTAGTGGAACGGGGGTAGCCATCGACTGTTGAGTCGGGCTGTGTAACATCTGGGCCAGTGCCTTGGACTTAAGAAGTCTACTCACCACCCTCTGCAAATCATAGTCCGAAAGTCTGGAGGACCTAGAGGAGTGTGACCTATGGCTCCATTCAGACAAGAGCGGTGACGCTGGGGCCGAATGAACGGAGTCGATAGAAGGAGACCTGGATCTCTTTCTAGTAGTCTGTTCCGACAAGGGTATCGGAACCGACTTCGACTTGTCTGTCTCAGCTCCGGCCAGAGCCGAGGACGCGGTGTGTGTGGCAGGTCTAGGATCATCGGCTCCGGCCGGAGCCGATGTCTGAACTGTATGAACGGTCTTTGAACCTCCGGAGGATGGCTCAGACATTGAAGCCGACTGCCTGGAGGGTTTGGAAGGTTTCCCCGACAGAGACTGGGTCGGGGGACCTTCGGGCTTCAATAAGCCCCTCAAGATCAATTTGTTTTTACGTTCCTGCAGGACTCTAGGGCTGAAGCCGTGACAGACAGCACAAGAGTCCTGCAGGTGTAAAGGTCCCAGGCAATACACGCAAGAAGTGTGACCGTCTGTCAGAGACATCTTCTGACAGCACGAGTCACACTTCTTAAAACCTGAGACCTTCGATTCTTTAGACATTATCTAAAGTGACAACACTAGTGCAATCACTCACACAAACACACAGATTACACTAAAAATTAAATTAAATTAACTTAATTAACAAAGATCCTGACAGAAAACACACTCACTCCAACTACTAGGAGGGGTGGGAAGGGGCCTAAGGGAAAAACCCTTGGAAAAAATTTAAGGAAAAGGAAGATATTTGTAAGGGAGTGCTAACAAACTAAGTAACTAACTAAATTACTATAGAAAAACTAATTTAAAGGGGGTCTAAGTTTGACTAGAACTTTAGAAAATTAACTAACCTGCAGAGCCGGTTGGAAAAGCACCTCGTCAGCTAAGCGGCAAATGAGATCTGAGGAGTTACCGCCTAGCATTGTGGGATATGGGAGAGCCTCGAGCCGGTGGAATTAGCTCTCGAGCTTTAGTATTGGCCGAGTCGGAGCCGAGGATCAGCTCCGAACCCATCCAGCAAGAATGAAGGCGAGATAGACAACTTAACATTTAAACTTTACACAAAATAAGGAGGACTAGGTCCTTTAATTTAAACGGGCCTAGCCCACCGGAACAGAAGGGATACCCAAAAAACACTCTCACAACAATTTCAGAGCAACAAAGAAGGAAAAATAGCTATTAAAATAGCTTTTGTTTGAAAAACCACAATTTTCTGAGAGAAAAAGAAGTTTTAAAGTTACTTAGCCACAGCCAAGCAAGACCACCTCCTAGCTATACGAGCGGCAAACGAGATCTGGGGTTATGGAGCAGTGCAACATGGGATACCTGTTTAGCCCAGCCAATTAGAGACTTTGTGCTAGAAAATAAAAAGTTGGCCGAGTCGGAGCAGATACTCGGCTCCGAACCAGTGAGTAAGAATGTAGACGAGATTGGACCACATAAACATCTAACCCTTTCTAATGTCTACCTCTTACCCATTTTACTTTATAGTTCCCAAATTCTCACCAGCCTCAACACTGGACTACTAAACCAGTTAGAAACAACTTATAACAGGATTACCAGATTTGCTACCCAAAATTTTTACAAATCCCATCACTGTCTCTCACTAAAAGAACTAAATTGGCTAGAATTACCTAACCTCCTTCGGTATAATCAGTTTCTGATTATTCATTCCATTCTCTACAAACCCTCTTTCTGTCCACCTATCTCATCTCTAATCTCTCATTACCTACCCACTAGATTACTCTGCAGTTCTGAACAAGGTCTACTAAAAATCTACAAACCAAGGACTAAAATGGGTCACCTAGCCTATAGCTTTAACCCTTCCAAGGCCTGGAATAGCCTACCACTACATATAAGATCCCTTGAACATCCCAATCAAGTCAAAACCGCTACAAAAAATACCTTCATGAAAAAAGGACTTGCCAATGTAATTATCCCCATAAACGCTCCCCTATAACCTTCTACTTCTCTTCTCTCTTCCTTCCCTTCAATAAACAAACTTACTACTTTATCTTCTTCTCTTCGTACATCAGTGTACAAACATAACTAGTAAAATATTTCAGCTATGCAACTATTGCACTATTATGTATATAATATGTAATTATGAATGTATCCCTCTGATGAATGTATTTCTATGTATTTCACTTACCACAGTTTAATGTATGACACTGTAATGCAATAATGTGTGGTATTGATGAATGTAATGTGTGGCACTGTAATGCAGTAATCTGTGGTACTGATGAATGTATTTCTATAAGTATTTAATATGTCAATTTTTTATTTTCTGTTGGAGCTTTTCTTCTCGGGCCTCTGCTGAAAATGAGCTTTTGTAGCCCAATCGGACAAACCCGGTCAACAAATATAAAATATATAAAAAAAATAAATGGTCTGTCTTCCCAACATAGAACACATCACGTGATGTGCAGATGGCTATATAAACCACTCCTTTTGCCCCGAAGATATATACCCCCTACAATCTATGGTCCTAGAACAACTAGGAACCATAATTAGAAGTATCATTAATAAACTTACTGCCACACAACTATTCTTTTGTTGCCATTATTCAAGCTACTTGGCCTATTCTACCTATTCTCCACATTTTCCTTAATATTAGATGCTTTTTGTTAAGAATGGCTCCCCAGCTGTAATTTTATTTTGTATTTTCATTTTAATGGTCAAATCCAAATTTTTCTTAATAATACTTCTCATCAGACCATGTTTATTACTATAAGGTACAATCACAGTGCGATTCCAGCTGTGGTCAACCCTACTGCTGTAGCCTAAACCCAGTGCATTTCACAACTATGAGCATGCAAAAAACAAGCTAAATTAAAATGCGTTAATAGTGAAAATATTAAATACTAAACTCAGACTTTTTTGCAGCTAAATAATAAATACACCGACACTCAGCAAAAGGAAACCAAGGATCATATACTAACAGCATAGCTCATATAATGATGTGCCTGTTTACTACAATCAGGGGGTCCTTCATTTACACCATAACTACTCAGGTTCATAGGTAGTTTCTAAGGTTGCAGTATTGGGAACCACTGAGGAGCCAAGCAAAATTTCTAGCTGCCCTAAAGTACAGCCTGGTTAACAGAGTAGCTCAAGGACAGGTCATAAATATGAGGCAAAATCAGAGCTATTCTACAAACTGGAGACAGATGAGAACAGACAGATTTTGCATCGACATGTATTTTCTGAACCACAAAACCTGTGCAATTCTAATGTCAGACATTGGCCAGCTGTAATCCTTAGTGATTTTACAAACTACATGTACAAAAAAAGTAAAGGGACGTCTGGCAATTGGTGCATGGAACTGAGGCTCCTGCCTCCTGTAGCCAAGATACACGGCTTGATTATGTACATCTCTGAGTCACTTGTCTAGACAGTGCTCCCTAAATGGGACCATTTCGTTCTCTCACACACACACACACACACACACACACACACACACACACACACACACACACACACACACACACACAAAACACAGCAAAGCAAAAAGTAGTTCAACACTAATTTGAGTTCCTAATGCTGCAATACAAAAAGAAATTTAACTAATCTGTCCATCAATTTGCTTGTTAAGTTTATTTATTTATTTTATTTATTGACATTTGTTAACCGGGTTTGTCCAACTGGGCTTGTGGCCCATTTTCAGTGGAGACCGGAGGAGAAAAGCTCCAGTAATACATTTTAAAACAAGTACAATTTTAAACAATATTGATATAATAGCAGTTATAGCAAAACGATTCACATATGTTGGGATACATGCATAAAGTTAAAGGTGCATTAAAAAGAAGCTAAGTAACAATTTTACATTGATATAGTTTAATAGGTCAACAATTAACATTTTTTGTTTGTATAAAATTGTGCAAATGCATAGTAGACACATTGGAGAGAGAGGTGTAATGAGGTACTAAGTATGGTCCTTTTGAGGGTACATAAAGGGAAGGAAGACTAGGTAGGGTCATTGCAAGGGCAGGTTCTGGAATTGAGAAAATAAGCTTTTAGTTCATTTTTAAAGTGTGAGGTGTGAGAGATTGAACGTAAGTCAAGGGGAAGTTTGTTCCAAGCATGGGCAAGGGAGTGTTTGTAGAGTAGTTTGCCTACTGACCTTTTCAGGTGGTAGATATCAAGTAATTGTTGGTTAGAAGTACGGAGGGTCTGGGATAGGATGTAGATGGAGACTAAGGAAGATAGAGATGGACAGAGGGAGGGTTTATAAAGAATAGAGTGTAGCATATGAAATTGATAAGATAGCAGAAACTGTGGAAGTTCAAGCCATTGAAGAGAGTTTAAAGAAATGCAGTGGTGTGAGTTGTAAGGGGAGCTAATAATGAATCTGCCTATTCTATGGTAAGTCTGTTGCAGTTTGTTTAGAGTGGAGGCCTGGATACTGGTAAGAACTGGGGCGGCGTATAAGAGGGTGGGGAGGAGGAGTGCCTGGCCCAGGGTAAGTCTAGATTCAGGGGTTAGGAATTTTTTTGTTTCGATACAGTAGACCTAGTTTCTGGTTTATTTATTTTATACATTGGAGTATGTGTAGGTTGAACTTGAGTTTGTCATCGATAATGACCCCTAGGAGTTTTGTGTGGGTGTCAGGTTGGATAATTGTATTGTTAGAAGATGTAATAAAAAAGGAGGTTTTGTGATGAAAAAGAGAATGGGGAAGGAAAAGTAGGAATTTGGTCTTTTTGGGATTTAGGATCAATAGGTTGTGAGAGAGCCATTGTTCAGTGGATAGTAGGGCCTGTTGGGTCAGGGAGTGTAGTTCAGGAATGTTATTTGAGATGGATATAAGTGTGGAGTTGTCGGCATACTGAATAAGGGAGGATTCTTTGCATGAGGTGTAAAGATCATTGGTGAAGATGTTAAACAAAAGGGGTCCCAAGATGGAGCCTTGGGGAACACCAGTGGAGATGGGAAGGAAAGGTGAGGAGGATGAGAGCCATTTGACAGATTGTTCCCTGCCAGATAGGCAACTATTAAACCAGGCAAGTGCGGAGGGGGCTAGGTGGAGATTTGTGAGTTTGGATAGTAGTAGAGGATGAGAGACAGTATCAAAGGCTTTGGAGAGATCTAGGAAGAGACAGGAAATGAGTTTATTGTTGTCTAGGGCCTCTGCAATGATATGAGTGAAGGAGAGGAGGGCAGTGGTGGTACTGTGGTGAGGATGAAATCCATGTTGGGTAGTGGCAAGTAAGTGGTGTGTGAGGAGGTGATTGAGAAGCTGTGAGTGAATACATTTTTCTAAGAGCTTGGAGAGGGGGACAGAATGGCAATGGGTCAGTAGTTTGAGGGGTCAGTGGAGTTTCCATCTTTATGAATAGGGATAGCGAAGAAAGATTTCCAAAGGGTAGGGACAGTTGATTCCAGAATAGATTGATTAATTAGTATAGGTACAGGATAGGCAATTGAGTCAGCAGCAAGTTTGAGGAATGTAGGAGATAGATTGTCAGTGGAAGGAGAGCAAGGTTTTAGCTTGCGTAGTAGAGATTTGATGTAAGTAATGGGAACTGGCTCAAAAGAAAACAAAGTTGTGTTAGTGGGACTTGGAGAAGTGGGTGTTGAAGTAGAGTTTGGCTTAGAGGTTACCAGATTTTGGATGGAAGAGATAAAGTGTTTATTCAGGAGGGTAGCTGTTTCCTGAGAGGAAGAGTTAGGGTATGGGTGGGATTAGAGGGCTTTCCAGGATAGAGGATGTTGTTGAGAGTTGACCAAAATTTTTGAGGACGGGATTTGTTGTTAAGCTGAGCAGAGCTACAGTATAACTTTTTGTCATTAGTTGTACGTTTTTTGCAAGGTTCCTCAGTTGCCTGTATTTTTGAAGAAAAGGTGGTTGTTTAGTTTTAGTCCAGGTTTTCCAAGCATGATCTCTTTGTTTCATAAGGGACCTAGTCTCTTTGGAGAGCCAGGGAGCAAGGTTTGATTTTACCCTGATCTTCCTAGAAGGAGCTAAGGAGTTTAGAGTATTCATGAAGATGCTATTGAAAGTGCTTACAGCATCATTTAGGGGGAGGTGTTTTAGAATGGACCAATCTATGTTGTGGAGAATGGAGTTAAATTGGGATGAATTGAAAGTCGATAGTTTTCGACAGTCTTTGATAAGGTGGGGTTTAGGAATATGGGAGTAGTGTCTTAAGATGGTGGTAGGGAGATGATCACTGAGGTAGTCAGGTAAGGTGGTGGGATTGTGGTATTGGTGGGGTGAATTGGTAAGGATCCATTCTATGATGGAGCTGGAAGAGGAATTTTTATGGAGGTGAGTGGGAGATGTTATAAGTTGGTGGAAGCCGTGTAGGTGGATAGTGAGTTGGGGGGAGTTAGTTGTGAGTTTGGACCAATCAATGTTGACATTGCCAAGGATAAGTGTCTCATATGGTATGTCGTGGGAGAACCAAGATAGGATGTTTTCAAGAATGGGCAGATTGTTACCAGGAGGAAGGTAGATAGAGGCAATTGCAAGTTTTTTGTGGGGATTCAGATAGCAGTTAAGGATGATAATTTCAGCTGGGAGGAAGTCAGGAATTGGGGAAGGGTATGGTGAGAGGTTAAGAATGTTTGAGTAGAGGATGGCCATGCCACCATCTTTTTTACAGGTCTATCAGATCGGAAGATATTATAACCTGGTGGGAGTATTTCACTATTTGAGATGTGTGGCTTGAGCCAGGTTTCAGATAGGGAGAGGATGTGAGAGGTATTGAGAGCTATCCATGAGTGCAGCTCAGTGACTTTATTTGCTAGACTCTGAATATTCAGTGAGTAAATAGTTAAGTATTTGGATGGAGATGATTGTTGTGACTGAGGTTGGTGACTGTTAAAGGAGTAAGATGGTGGCAGTGTAGAGGTAGTTTTGGGGAGAGAAGAGGGGCCAGGGTTGGGATGGATATCCCCAGAACAAAGTAGGATTTTAGTGATGAGAGAGTGTGTAGTAGATGCTAGATGGAGTTTGTATAGTTTTGACTTAGCTTTGTGAGAAGGTTTAAAAACCTGTATTATGGATAGTTTATACAGACCTGAGATAGAGGTAGTAAAGAGATTAGGAGAGATAGTAAAAGATGAAGTAGTTTGATATATGTTGTATGAGTGAGATGTTGGTGAACATAGGAGTGGGTCAGAGAGATTGGAGTGCTAAGAGGTGGAGATAGAGAGAATAAGGAGTAGTGTAGAAGATATTAGAAAATAATACATGTTGGAATAAAATATGGTCAGATAGAGTAGGTAGAGAGACAGTGGTATAGATGAAGTGGTGTTGACAAGATTGACAGAATAGTAAGGTGGTTGTGGCAATAGGCAGGAAGTGGAATTGTAGTAGCTAGTGGGACAGGAAAGGGAGGGATAGTCAGGTATAAAGGTAACTGTAATGGGGTGGGTGAGAATGGGGGTAGGGTAGGGGAGCGAAGTGAGCCTGAGCGTAGCAAGGGCGAATGGAGCGGGGCTAGCACCCTGGTCGAGATGAAGTCATAGAAACAATCAGAAAAGATAGTGAAAAACTAGCTTGAGAGACAAGGATATAAAGTTTCTAAAGGTATAGCTCCAGGCTAGCACCCTGGTCAAGATGAAGTCATAGAAACAATCAGTAAAGATAGTGATAAACTTGCTTGAGAGACAAGTTGATTTTCCTGTTTGGCTTGCTAGGTGCATTTCCCTCCCAACTGCTACTGCTGGAAAAAAATAGTAATTCTAATTCCCATTTGCTAATACAGCAAAAAAAAATCCATCTCCAAGACCATTTGCAAGTGTTTCATGCTGCTGAGTTACATAGTCTCTCATTTGCGCTGTGTGCTAGCTCATTTCATTAGCATACTGTATTTGCTAATGAAGAGACTGGAGATGTGGCATGCCAAGTAGGAAATCTCTGTCTGAGAACTTTTTAAAAGAGCATTAGGACTTCTTTTTAATTCCTGCTGTTGGTTTAGATGATTTTTTAAAATTTATTTGTATGGCTAGGCCCCCAAGCCAGCAATGGGTCCTAGGCAGATGTCAAGGTCACACTGTGCTGGATCTGCTCCTGCAATCCATCTACCTCTTTGACCAAAGCCTTCAACCCTATTCCCCACTCGGGCATAATACATAAACTCTCCCATCTAGGCATCAACCCGTATGTTACCAGACAGGTAGCTAACTGGCTCACTGATAGAACCCACTCAGTCAAAATAGGGGAAGCCATCTCTAGTAGCAGACCAATAATGAGTGGTGTTCCCCAAGGATTGGTCTTGGGGCCTCTACTGTTTGGGATATACTTTTATAAGGTGCAAGCCAAAATCAGTGGTCTGTGGCTGACCAAGTTTGAAGATGACTGCAAGTTGGGCACTACCTTAAATTCCCCAGGTGATATGAACATGCTCCAAGAGGGCCTTATCCAAACTTATGACTGGTGCCAGGAGCATGGCCTCAAATTGAATACCAAGAAATGCCTCACTATCCCTTTTGGGGAAAATGGTGTCCCCACTAAATTATCATATTAATAACAATGTACTAAGCATGCAAGCAGTCGTGAGGGACTTGGACATCCAGGTTGATAGCAACCTGACTTTTGACCACCAGGTTGCCTCCGTTATACGGAACGCTTTCTACACGGCCCACCTCATAAGTAATGGTATTTCTTCCAGGAACAAGGAGGTCATAGCATCCCTTATCAAGTACAGTGTCCCCTTGGCCAGGCACATGCAGCAGCTGGAGAGACCACAGAGGTTCCTGACAAGAAAAATCCAGGGTCTCAAACACCTGTCCTATACAGATAAGCTAAAAGCCCTGTCCCTCTATTCAGTGTCATACAGAATGCTCAGAAGTAACTTGTGTCTGGCACACAAAGCTATCACAGACCTAGCCTTGATGGAGTTGCTGCACATCCATAAGCCAAAATCCACTCGGGCAACCTGCACACAAGGCCTAAACCTGGTCTGTGACATTAACAGAACTTGTTGGTGGGATAGATTTGTGTCCCAGAGACTCCCCATCTGTGGAATAAACTCCCTCTCCATGTTAAGCGGAGTACCTCTCTAGCCCTCTAAGAGGCACCTGGATGACTGGATGAGAAAAAGAATATACCCCTGAGTTCCCACCAGTGTCCCTGTTGGACAGGGAAAACGGGTGCTGATTTTGTGGGAACATGGGCAAAATTCTTGGCTAGGCTTATAAGGGCCTCCTGGCCAATAGCCTAGTATCATCCTATGAACCTATGGATATCCTGGTTTCCTCCTGCCTTCCTCCTGTCTCTCTCCAACTTTCATCAAATCAACTTTTGCTTAACTGCACGTGCCCAAACCACTGTAACCTGTTCTCTTTAACATTCTGTACAACGGTGATACGTTGGCTTCTGCTATGATGCCATCCATTCTTTGTCTTTTCCATATTGTGCATCCTACCATCAAGTCTCAGGCAGTTGTCACCATATCTTCTACCTTCCTGAACTGCACTGCCTTCACTGCCATGGTTTATGTACCATACAGAAGAACTGGACACAGCGTTGTGTGGTACACCTTTCTTTTCAGCTTTTTTGGCATTCTACTCTCTCACATACTGCTCCTGACACTTTGGCACAGCCTCTCTTGATTCTAGCTTTCAAATCCTCATTCAAGTTACACTTTTCCTCAACTGCCCCTCCCAAATCCTTCAAGCTGTAACCCTGTTCCACTACTTTCTCCTTCTACCTAACTTTCAGCTTCTTCTGGTTCCCCAATTTGCCAGCATGACAACTGTTTCGTCTGTATTCCAATTTCAATCCATGTGTCTCCAATTTTGCATTACTAGTCTGCATGTAATGTCATATCATTTCCATACAGCAGCTTTGCTGACCTGTCTCCGCCAGTCTGGTTGGTAATGTAGTCCATCACCAGTATAAATAGCAATGTGTTGAACCCTAATGTGAACCCTCTCCCATTGGGAACCCCCCTGAGAGTCCAAACAGTGTTCGCACTTGAGTTATTGGGTTCTTGAAAATAGCCTCCACTAATTCAGACAATATTTCCAGGACCTCAAACAATCATAGGACTGCCCAAATCAGGTTTCTTGGGATGTTGTCATATACTTTCTCTATGTCTATGAATGCCCAGTTAGTCTCATTCCTCATCACTAGTTTCTTCTTCACCATTTGTCTTACTACAAACATTAAGTCAGTTGTGCTGCATCCAGATCTGCAACTAAACATCTCCAGTCTTACTTTCTAGTACTCTGCACATTTGTCAGTTTCCCTCTCCAGCACTTTCATGCAGTGTTGCAGAAGTCTGATACCTGTGTACTGCCAGTATTTGTGAATATCCCCTGTATCCCATGTGTGTGTGTGTGTGTGTGTGTGTGTGTGTGTGTGTGTGTGTGTGTGTGTGCGCGCGCGCATGTACGTGTGTATGTAATTATATGAGAGAGAGAGAGAGATGCAAGAGCACATACAAGGGTCACCAACATGCAACTAGGGTAGACTTCCATACAGTAAGGAAAGGGCATTGGGATCAAATCAGACATTGCAAGGTCATCTTCAGTGAAAGTCAGCCCACAGCAAACACTACTGTGGCCACAATCAGCTGCAAGCAGTGATCAGAGGAGGCTCTAAGGTCAACAGAGACGAAGCTGAAGACCTGGAAGTTGACTGAATTGAAATCATAAGAGTTTAAAGAAATGCTTGGGGCTCAAGCACCTCAGGAGGAAGAAGAAGAAATATATGAAGTTGAAAAAAGAATGACAGCATCTCAAAACAGCATGAGTGAAGGCTATATAACAGATATGCAGCTGATTCAGCTATGTAAATATGGTACATAAGGAAGTCCTGTGATGGAATGCAGAAATCTTTGAAGCTATCAAAAGACAGTCATTCCGGTAAAAGTGGATGATGAAAAAGATAGAGCAGGCTAAAAAGGGCTACTGGTTGGCTAACAGAGGCTGAGACAGCAGTTGCAGTAACAAAGAATAATGCATCAGAGGCACACTACCAACTTCAAGAAAATGATTTATGAGGTGGCACAAAGAAAGTCTCTATAAGGTTGTAAAGCAAAGAGAGAAAAATAAGGAAAATAATGATCAGGCACCATTCACTAGGGATGCCACTAGCAACCTGCTCACCAGTCCACAGAATGTCAGAGGCATAGAGAAAGAGTACTTGAGAGTACTTTCATCAGTTTCTGAAATACAAAAAAAAAAACACTCCACTGAAGCTGCACTGTCCCTACCCACAGCCTGTGGAGAAAGGAGGAGCAGCCCACCCTGGAAGTAAGAAAAGCACTGAGGAAAAGCAACAGGCTCAAATGAGGTCAGGGCAGAAGTTATCAAGATATGTTTATTCTCCATTTTTTGACATATGCCTGTCTCTCTCTCTCTCTCTCCACGAGTACTCTCAATATCCATTTGTCCTCTAACTTCCCCAGGAAAATGATGCCTTGAGTTCAGTGGTGATTAGAAGAAATGAAAGGAAAATTATGCCTTGTGTTCGGTGATCGAAGAAACGAAAGAAAAAATTATGCTTTGTATTCGGTGGTGATTAAGTACTTGCAGCCTGTCACTGTTCAAGACTGTGCAGTGGTAAGATGGGAGGGTTACATTGGAGGTTGGCAAAGTGGCTTTCCTATGCAAAACAAAACTTTACTTCATGTATTCAATGAACGTGGACAATATAAGCTCCAGGTAGCCAAGTATTGCATTTCGTGGAGAGCATGTCAGTTTGTACAAAAAGTTTAGAGGAGTCCCACCGGATTTCCTAATATTTGAAAAGTGAGGTTGCTTCAGTTCTTTTGGTAGGAAGCTGAGACTGATGTTTTAATAGTCCAGGTTGGAGGATTAACACATAATGCATCTAGCTTACTCTACAGAGCAGAAATGATAAAGTTCTGATTGTAACGCAATCAACACTGCTTTAGTTAGTGGCCTGGATGCTGATGGGCATGAGTAGCCAGTCTCAGCTTCTCCATTCTGAGGGGGTGGGGGGTGTTCTGCTGTACTGCAGTATGCAATTCCTGTAGGTGATGTGTGTCAGGGCATAGTAGCACAAAAAACAAGACGAGTACTTGGCCTGGCAGGCATTGCATAGCACATCTCAGTAGCTGGATATTGTCTTATGCATATCACTACACTAGCATTGCAGGCCTCAATTTGGCAGTGAACAAATAAAACTTCAAGGGGATTGAGTTAGGACACAAACAGTATTGCTTCTAAAAGGATGAAAGTAATGACTGTAGTGACCTACCCCATTCATACCTGTTCTCTGAAGGCTTTTTTTTTTGGGGGGGGGTGAGTATACTGAGGGATTTGGGGCTTGAATGTTCACATGTCTAGGGATAAAACATACAAAAAATAAAAACAGAATTTTGACAAAAATGGCTCAGTTGTTTAAAAATATGTTATATGTGTTGTGTAGATCTGTGCATAAGGACTGCTTCAAAAATATTTATTTTATTTATTTATTTTACATTTGTTAACCGGGGGTATCTGACTAAGTCAAATAGGCCCTTTTTCAGCAGAGGCCCAGGGAGAAAAGCTCCAGATAGAAAAAAATACAGATAAATTTAGATATTTAGACATGATCAGTATTACCAAACTCTCTAAAGTAAACCTATCTACCTCCACTATCAAACTGGTTCACCAGTTACATATCAAACAGGCAACAAGCAGTCAAGTGGAAAAAAGCTATTTCACCCTTCCTAGATACTCCCACAAGTGTCCCCCAAGGATCAATTCTAGGTCCCCTTCTATTCAATATCTTTATAAATGACTTCTATCTTGCCATCCCTAACACTAAACATCCAATACGCCAACGACTTGACAATAATCTGCTCTGCCACCTCTACTTCTTCATTAATAAAATTAAATCAGGAAGCCTTCTCTTCCCCTGAACAATGGATGCTAGACAACCATCTGGCATTCAATACTACCAAGACTAAACTAATGATATTTACCCCTTCTAAAACCACTACCTTAGATAAAAACTCATTCTCTATCACCAGTCAAAATAATATAACTCTCAAAATAATCTCCACTGCAAAACTTCTAGGAATTCTCCTTGATGATCCGCTAAAGTTGACAGTCACCTGCAAGTTAATATAAAAAAAAAACACAAAAAACTAGGCATGCTTTACCGTCATAACCATTATATCTCTCCCCCTACTAGACGTACTCGCTACTACTTACTTCATCCTTTCCATTCTATACGGTGCCTCTGTCCTTACTAATCTGCAGTCCTCCCTCAAATCAAAACTCTCCTCCCATTACTACAAAATTTCTAAATTTGCAACTGGTCATAGATCCACTACCCATCACTGTATTTCCCTACATCAAGTGGACTGGTTTGAGCTACCCAACTATCTCACCTTTACCCAACTTATCCAAGCAGACAAACTTATTTTCATCCCCTCTCTCTGCCCCTCCCTTGCCTCCACCTTCAAAATCTATCTTCCTGACCGATGTCTCAGATCTAACTCCCAGAATCTAATAGAACTCCATAAACATTCCTGTCCTCCAAGCAAGCACCTCCTATCCTTCTCACTAGCACACCACTGGAATTCTCTTCCACCTCTCATTCGTACCACTAACAGACTCTCTGCCTTCAAAACCCTACTTCGCTCATACCTAACTTCACAAAGGGAATGCTCTTGCTCCCATCCTACATAATTTCCTTACTTTAACTACTCTCCACAAACTAATATATCTGTAAATAGCCCCCTACAGTCTAACTACTCCTAATAATAACTGTAGGAACTACCATATTTTACAGGAACTGTAACTCTTTTGTAATGAAATTCAGTGCATAACTAGCACCTCATGGGAACTTCTTACTTATTTTCTTGAATTATCTCTTATTCATGTAATTTGTTATCTTGTATACTTGAGACTTCTTGCATTTATATGTATCTTCACATTTCATGTATTATGTTATCGTGTATTCTTATGACTCTTGCATTTATAGTGTATCTTGTATTTTGTGTATTTTTCTGGAGCTTTTCTCCCCAGGACTCCATTGAAAATGGGCTCTTCATGGCCCAAATGGACTATCCTGGCAAACAAACTGCAAATAAATAAAATACACACAAATTACAACAGACATGTTTTTACAGTGGTATGCAGCACATCAGCAGTTACAGTGGAGAGAACAAGCAAACAAATATTAATTTAAAAATAAAGAATTAATAGATTTGTAGTGTACAGCTGAAATTTGGAACATAGGTAGAATACATACATAGTACATTAGCCAGTGTTTGTGATTAAGAGTGAAAACTATTATCAAGTACTCTAGGTTTAGTATGTGTACCTTATCCGCTTTGCAATATGCATTTGTGTTTGGTAGACCTGTGCAGAAGAACCACTTCAGAAACATTTAGTATGTGCAGACACTTGCAGAGGAACTGCTTCTAAAATATTTACCATTCGTTTAGTAGATTTATGCACAGGAACTGTTTACTCCAGAAGCAGAGTAGCAGAGTATCTGACCGGTGAAGGATAAAGCCTGTGTGTAATACCATTTAACTTCAGACAGTATGAAGTAACAGCTTAATCTGACCCCAGTGTGTACGATAAAGCCTGTGTGTAATACCACTTGTAACTTCAGGCAGTATAAGGTAACGGATTAATCTGACCCCAGTGTGTACGATAAAGCCTGCGCGTAATGCCACTTGTAACTTCAGGCAGTATGAGGTAACAGCTTAATCTATCCTTAGTGTGTATGATAAAGCCTGTGAGTAATATCATTGGTAACTTCAGGCAGTATGAGGTAATAGCTTAATCTGACCCCGGTGTGTATGATAAAGCCTGTGTGTAATACCACTTGTAACTTCAGGCAGTATGAGGTAACAGAGATGACAAAGAAAGTGGAAGTATACCAGTGCTCTAGGACATTTTCTTTAGGTACAACTTCATGCTGTATTAAGAGGCTAAAGACAAGACCTAAACAGAAACTTGAAACACACAGTTGCGGTACTTGGCTGTACTGGAAGCTCTGCATGGACAGGAACCTTAGACTATCTTACTCTAAACTCACAATGTGGCACATGAAGACAGTGGGTTTCACTGATTTGTTTTGTGTAAACCTTCTACATATAGCAATTTTCATATGTCACAAATAGCTCACATTCATTCAACAGACATTGCATTCACTGCCTGCATACACAAACATGCTTTCACGTTAACATAGCCAATCACTGTCTTGTTTTTGTCATTCATAAAAGCCCCACACTTGTCATTAATTAGAGCTTAACTTATTTACAAATACCCAACCTTCCAGTCATTCCTTCAAACATTTAATCCTAAATGGCATACACTATTTATTTGTTCATGAAGACATTTACTCAGTTTCATATTCACATGAACATCACCATAAAGAAAAAAAGTCAGCATCATTCAATTTTACTACTACTTAGCAGACTAAAATGTTACTTTTCCTTTACTAAATTTATTCAGCAAGATGGATGAATAAAGGAGGACAGAAACCTAGACAGGCTTATCTGAGGTGGGAAACGTCATATCAACCCTCAGGTGTTATGTATACAGGTGCATTTCACTGCCCAAGTTGGTCTGCCATTTTTCACTAACTGAACTTCACACTTCTGTGTTCTATAAGAACACTGGGATAGTGATTACTTCCCGGAAATGCTGACCTGTACATATTCAGGTGACCAAGCTAGAGCCTCCCTTTCAACATGTACATTTCCAGCTCTTCTTGTCACTGTCCAAAACTGCCATTCAACCGAACAAAGGGGTCCATCTAGTCAGTGTGATTAAAAACCAGAGTATAGATTCATAGAGTCATTGCTATTCCAAGGCAATGGTGTCTCTTGATCATTCTTGCTTTACCATTCCCCTCTATTATGCAGCACCTCGTTTCATCTCTCGCCCTACCAGACAGTCCTTAATCAAATTTGTGGATATCCATCCAGTCATCTAGTTTATGTCTAAAGGAGATTGTGAGTCACACTGCTGAACAGGCAGGAAGAAAACATTCCAAAGGTTTGGCAGGTGTGCAATTATAAATTTGTCCCTTCATTGTGTTTTATTTACCTGTTGAAGATTTAGCTCCCTGGTTCTAGTACTGGGGGAGATGCGGAGTTGCAGGGAAAGAGGATGCTCAAGACCATTGGGTATTTAATGGTACAGTAAGGGAGATGGAGATCGCCTTCAAAATCTATAAAACACCAAATAAAGGGATAGAGATTCCATCCTCTCTTGCTAGCTTAGGCACTTTAGGCATGAAGTCCTTTTCATTAGGAACTTTTTCTAACTTTTTGACACATTTAGTGATGTACATCCCAAAGGGGATGTTGTAATCGAAAACTGGCCTTATGAATGCTGAGCATAAAGGAATGATTACACACCTACTGTACATTACCGCTTTATATCTCAACAAAGAAAATTCTCAATGTAAATTTCCTACTGTCTTCTTTGTCTTTGCCCTTATTGCTACTTCTACTGCCTCTGCTTACCCTGAGTAGTTTTTCCCACGGCAGAATGCCAACGTACTTGCTACTTCCTAAATGTACCTCAGTTTCACTACAGCATTCTTTCTCTAAATCATTTAATAAATATACTCACTACTCAACTTTCCTCACCTAGTCTCTACTTTCAACTCATCACCTCCTCTGTGCTTTTTACTTTACTTCTCCTACCCATAAAAATAAGTTTGACGTTTTAGACTTCACTGTTTATGCCCATATGTTTTGTGTCAATATGGGATTACTCAATGATATTTTACTGCGTACAGGTTTTCTGTAGTATAGCAACCTTTCAGTTATTGTGTGTCCATTTTCTAACTTTAAGCTTTACATTTTTCTGTTTTATGAAATAACCTATTTTTATAATTGAGCTTTTCTACTTGGGCCCCCAACTGAAAAGGGGCTGCCACAGCCCAGTTGGACTACCCTGGTCAAAAGAAGTAAAATTAGTAAATAACCTCTTTAGACCTTGATGATTTTCCTTTGACAGTTACCTGGGGTAAAAAGGATTTACTTAACAAGTGTTGATGCATGACTGTTAAAAGACACTGTCTGGTTCAATTCTCAGCTAGAGCGTCTTCTGCGTGGAGACATGCGTGAATGGGCGTACCTTCGTTGAAGGTTGTGCGTCAGGCCTGGCAAGCTGGTACGTAAAAATCAACTGCCAATCATTAGTGGACTGGATTCCCGCTGTGGCGACCCCTAACCGGGAAAAGCCGAAAGACACACACAGTGTAAGCTGCAAAAAGAAATTCACTAGGTCGCACTGTCATAGTTATGAGTTCAGACTACATAGTGTCAAAGAGTCTTACATGAAATACTGTATTGCTGGCAAATTCTTAGAAATCCGCCATTACCATCAGAGTTCCGTGATTCACGCAAAACAGAACAGTGCACTCAAGAAACACCTTTAGCTACTACCTCATTCACTTTTGCAGCAACACAGTAAGGACAATCTTATGCAATATGCAGATGATTCAACTATAATCTGTTCTGCCACCTCTATCCCCACTCTCATAAAGCTAACCCAAGATGCTTTCTCTACCACTGAACAGTGGTTGAGAGACAATCACCTACCACTCAATGCCTCAAAAACTAAACTTATGTTATTTAACCCTTCTAAAACAACCAAGTTGATAAAAACTCATTCTCCATCACCAGTCAGAACAACACATCTCTCAAATTACTATGACGCCAAACTACTTGCTGTCCACATTGATGATCAGCTTAAATTCAACTCCCACCTACAAATAAACATCAAAAAAACCACCAGAAACTTGGTATGTTCTACTGCCATAATTGCTA
Organism: Protopterus annectens; assembly: GCF_019279795.1. NCBI lineage: Eukaryota > Metazoa > Chordata > Ceratodontiformes > Protopteridae > Protopterus > Protopterus annectens. The sequence goes on from NC_056741.1 coordinate 1,677,806,284, forward strand.
CCTCACTCCCTCTACCAAGTTCATTCTCTCTACCACATTTCTCACCCCTCTCTCCTATATGGTGCCCCACTCCTAAGTAACCTACAATCCACACTTAAGTCAAAACGCTCCTCCTGCTATAACAAGATTGCCAAGTTTGCCACAAGCCACAAATCGTCTACCAATCGTGTCGCCCGTCACAAACTAAATTGGTTAGAGCTGCTCAATTATCTCACCTACATTCAACTCATTCATGTTCACAAACACATTTTCAGCCCCTCCCTCTGTCCCTCCCTTTCCTCCTCCTTTAAAATGCACCTTCCAGAAAGGCCCTTAAGATCAAACAATAAAAACTTGACAGAATTGCATAAACCTACCCGTCCCGCTGACAAAAATCTCCTATGTTTTGTCTTTGCACGTCAGTGGAACTCCCTACCCCCATCCATCCGTACCACCACTAGCCACTCTTCCTTCAAAACCTCACTTCACCTCACTTCACTCACACCTAACATCTCTCTGGGAATGCTCCTACTCCCACCCCACATAGTTTTTTCTCAACTCTACACCACTGACATCTCATGTACTTCAGTGCCCTATTCATATACTTGTACAGCAGTAACAAATATATTCATAATTATTACTTGTTAATTGTTGGTTTTCATACTGTCATACTTTCATACTTAAATGCTATGATTTTATTTGAACATCTGTATTTACTGCAACATAACACTTTGATTATAACTTTTGTTTCTTTTTATGGAGCTTTTCTCCCCAGTACTCCATTGAAAACGGGTTCTTCTTGGCCCAATGGACCATCCTGGTAAACTAACTGCAAATAAATAAATAACTAAATAAATAAATGTCTGCAGATCAGCAAACTCAGTTAATAAACATTTAGTAGAGTTCATAACCCGACCACACAGATAAACTACAAAGTAAAACATTGAGGAAAACAACCTTTAACATTTCTAGATTGATCAGTTACTTAATCTGCTAACATACTGCAGGAATGCAGGAGTTCTTCAAAGTCAAAATAATAAAAGATACGTCTATGTAGCAAGACTGAAGACAGAAAAGTATGTGGATGTGTAGGAATTTAAGACAAATCGGCCCAGGAGAGAATAACCAAAGCTTTCCAAATGCAACTGCTCTGTGAAACGGTCTATACTTTCAATACCCTTTTATACAGGTGAGATCCACTGATTCTTAACATCAAAACAGTGTATGCTAACCCCTCAAAACAAATATTTTAAGTTATTAGACTTCTGGGATATCTTATCATCACAAAGCATCAAAACTTCTTTTTGGAATGTTCAGGTGAGTGAAGTGTTTATAAACATGAAAGATTTGCTTTATAACAAAGTTTTTTCTCTCGATCTGAAGAACTATCTACACTAATATCAATCCTATGGACAATTTCACTATTCTGGCAGCCTCAGAAGCTCCCACTGCTTTCTGGTACAAGCTGAAGCCTCCAAAAGAAGATCTGGCATCTAAGTAATCCAATCTTTTCACTGACAAAAGTACAGACATGCCTGCTGCAAGACGCTAACCCAAAGAAGAAAAATGTGCAACAATTTCCAGCTACATCACTTTTTGCATAGCCATGATGACATCTGAAACTCAAACCAGTTTCATCTCTCATGCTTGAAGTATGCAATATGCCACCTTGTTCGATAATTAGCCAATCTTCAACTTCTGAGAGACTTGGTTGGCTATAATCACCTGCATTAGAAGCTGAAGTTAAGTACAAACTTGCAGTTTTAAAAGTAGTGTATTTCATTTTTTCTGTTACCTAATTGTGTGTTTCAATGAATAGTGTGTGCTGTGTGTCTCTCTGCTATAAGAGGGGGCTGTGGTCTTCTCACTTCTTTGTTATCTGATATTTAACCGTTAGCCTAGAGGGCTTCCTCTGTACTTTAAGTGCTAGCCACAAAGTTTGAGAAATCATTTTATACTCAACTTCTGAGAGACTTGGTTGGCTATAACCACCTGCATTAGAAGCTGAAGTTAAGTACTTGCAGTTTTAAAAGTACTGTATTTTATTTTTTCTGTTACCTAATTGTCTGTTTCACTGAACAGTGTGTGATGTGTCTCACTCTGCAGTTAGTTCCTCACCCACCCTCCCTGTTCTTGTTTTGGTGTTAGTGTTGGTGGCTCTGGAAATGTCCGCCCCTCCTGTAAGTCTGTATTTGAACACTCCTCTTGAGTCCATCTCATTTGCTCACTTAACAGAGTACAGTGAGATCATATTCTGAGTCTAGTGTTCACTCCACTTAATACAGAGAAGATTTGAGAAGGCCAACCAACTTAGATTCTTCCATCCTCTCTCCTTGCACTTTACAAACAAAAATTGCACTTTATTCATCTGCTTTTACTGTACTTGTGTTTCCTCCTACTTTATTTTGCTTTTGCCTCTTCTTAAAATTACTCAGTTTTATTTATTCTGCTGCATTTATTACTGCTTGGTAGTAGCCTGATTACATTGTAACTGTTATTCTAAGTCTTTTGGTTTAAGTACCTGGGCTTCATACTGGTTGTTTTACATTAAGAAGGTTTGTGGTCTGCACTGTTGTGGCAGGACAGGTAGCTTACATCCTTCTAAGCTGGGAATTGTTGATTGAAGGCTCAGTGTCTGCTATTCTAAAAGTGTATTAGTTCTGGTTTAAGCACTTGGACTTCAAGCCAGTTATTTTACATTACGAAGGTCTGTGGTCTGCACACTTGTGGAAGGAGAGGCTGGATTCTGCCCGTCTGAGCTGGGAATTTCTGATCACAGGCTTACTGTGCCGGCTTATTTGAACTGTTTCTTTCTGAAATTGGTGCGCCTTGTTGCTGCAGCACAGACCAGATTCAGGCCTGCTGAATCTAGCTTTGTTTGTATAACTTGAGCACTGGTCCAGACCATCTTTTTTTGGAGAAGGTTCCCCTGCACCCTAGTAGTGGGAGTGTGCAGTTAGAACTTGTTCATAGGTTCATACTAGGCTATCTGCCCTAGGGCATTTATAAGCCTAGCCAGAGTGTGTTTGACTTTCGCCACCCATTTTAAATTAATTTTGCTATGCCCTTTTTTGAGGTTAGTATACTGTGCCTCTGTCTAACAGTGACACAGAAGTGATACCTGGGGTAAACCTATGATCCCCCATCCACTCATCAAGATTCCTCTTGAAGAGAGTCAATGAGGGACTCTGCCTAACCTGGACTGGGATTTTATTCCAGAGTGAAGGGAGCCTCTGGGTTATGAATCTGTCCCTCCAGCATGTCCTATTTATTTCAGTGCTGAGGTTCAAGTCTCGGCGAGTAGCTCGATGGGATTTGGATTTTCTGAGGTGCAGCATGTCCATTAATTCCGGGTTGGACATGGCTTTATACGTCAGGCACAGATCGCCTCTGAGAAGGCGGTATGCCACTGAGTAGAGCTGGAGTTTCTTTAACCGGGCAGCATATGGCATCTGCTTGAGCCCTTTGATCCTCTTGGTGAGGTACTTTTGGGGTCTTTCCAGTTGCTGCAGGTGTCTGGTAAGGTACATCCCAAAAAGGGCATTGTAATCAATTATGGGCCTGATGAGAGATGAGTAAAGAGGCACGATGACCTCCCCTGATCTAGATGTGAATCCCTTCATGATTAGGTGGGCTATATAAAATGTTTTTCTAACCACTTTGGCCACGTGGTTGTCAAATGAGAGAATGCTATCAACTTGGGTCCCCAGGTCCCTAATTACTTCTTCTGTACCTAATGGATTACCACCTATGTGGTAATTTGTGGGCACTTTGATTTTGCCAAAGGGGATGACTATACACTTTTTGGCATTTAGCTTAAGGCCATGGCTCTGGCACCAGTTGTCTGTTTCTATGAGGTCCTTTTGGAGGATGCTTGTGTCAGCTGGAGAGTCGATTATGGCACCTAGTTTGCAGTCATCTGCGAACTTGGTCAGCCACAGTCCTTCCGTGTTGGCCTGTACCTCCGAGAAATATATACCAAACAAGAGAGGTCCCAGGACTGAGCCTTGTGGGACGCCACTTGTAACTGGTTTGGAGTCTGACATGGCTCCAGCAATTCTAACCATGTGGGTTCTGTCCTTGAGCCAGTTTGCAACCCATCTAGTGACATAGGGGTTTATATTTAAGCTGGTGAGCTTATCTATAATGCCCGAGTGGGGTATTGTATCAAAGGCTTTTGCGAGGTCCAGGTAGGCTGTGTGGACCACCTTCCCCTCGTCAATGGCCT